>NC_056739.1:1342539767-1342599767 GCF_019279795.1 Protopterus annectens | reverse complement strand
GCATCATACACCATTAATGCAAAAACAAGAAGTATTAAAAACAGACCCGTAGAACCCATTTGGACACTGAATGTTCCAAGTGGTCAATTAATGTAATATACAGGGGAAAACCCAGACAAAAATAAGATTGCGTCTTCATTGCATGAAATTATTGAACCATGTCTAATGCTTTTTCTCATACCACCATTTTCCCCTCACTTACTTCAGCTTTCACAAAACCAACTTCACAGCCACTGAACAAAGCACCATAAGGGAACTGGATCTAACTTGAAATGTAAATTCACAAATAAAATAAAACAATGGAATGGAAAACAGATGAATATTTTATTTTTCACAGCATTCAGGTATTAGTAAACAGAGATTAATTATAAAGAGTATAGCTTTAAGTATTTCTTCCATAAAACTAATCTACCACAAGAAGTCAGTCTAGCAAATCAGCAAGCAACCCAGCATTTAAACAGATCCATTTAAAATCACCTTAAAACAGTTAGTATATCCATAATAATGTGAAAACATAACAAGTCAGATAACTTTAGTTTAGTTACAAGTATGAGGTTTCTGAAGACACAATTGGTCAGTTAACTGCAGTTATTAGAACTATCTAGTCTCAGCTATTGTTTCTCAGCAGCTTATTTACTTAGAGTTTATTCTGTGAACTAGAGAGAGCATTGTTCCTGGGTCACCCTTGAAAAGGGACTGTGTGTCTGGTGGGCCTACTAGGTTCACAAATAGGTCTACATTTATTCATTCATTCATTCATTCATTCATTTATTTATTTATGTATTCATTCATTCAGTGAGTGCTCAATAATATTCAATATCCAAGTTTGATTTGATTTTAGTTTGCATGTTATTGTTACTTGTTTTTCTTCATTTCCCCATGTCACCTTTTCGTTCAGTTACATACTCCCATTCCCTACTTACCTGTCACAATGAGTTACAGTAATAATAATAAAAAAATTATGCCAGAAAACTGCACACTTGCTATAACCCAATAAATGTGATTCTGTATTGTCCAAAGCATTGCTTTTGTTTCATTCAGGTAAGACTTCATCAGAAAACCACCATTGCTAAAACTGTGAAAGGTACTGCTTGAACAATGGCTGGTTTTCTGGTGAGATCTTAATTATGAGATGAAAGTGCTAAAGTATGTGCTGGATCTGTGCATGTGAGTCTTCTTTAGCATTTTTTATTTATAGAATTTATGTTTATGTACTTTTCTAGGATTGGCATTTCTGGATTTCGTGATTCAGTTTATGATTACAAATGGCACTACAATAGCATCTGAAGGCACTATGCTGCGCTGTTTCCATGTGTAACAAAAGAAGCAGGCATGTTTATCAATCAATCAATCAATCAATCAATCACATTTATAAGAGACAAAAATGAAAACTAGCAGTGAGGAATCTGACAGCTTATGTCTTCAGTTAGTTTCCTCTAAGAAGAACAAACACGCAGTATTTTTTAACACTTCTGATGAACATTTCCATGCATACATGGCTGCATGAGTGTTTATGCAGACATCCGTGTCTGTCAATCTGTCTGTCTATCAACTTCTATGCGTGTGTGTTTTCAATAGACCTAACAAATTTTAGAAATAAAATAGTTCCTCCACCAGTAACATACTCAACACCAACTTTAAAACATTAGGTGGAGGAACTATTTTATATTACAAATATAACAGTATTCAAAACTGAAATATATATATATATATATATATATATATATATATATATATACATTATATAGATATAGAGACACACTATAATAAAACTAATGCAAAGTAACTTAAAGGATAGCCTATTTTCTAAAAACAATGGTGTTCATAGTGAAAAATAATTTCTTAAAGGGAAATAACAGATGAGTCTTAATATTTGTTCTGCCTAATTTGCCTGCTCAATCATATTAGGCTACACAGTATCAGTTATTATGCCATCCATATTCACTATCTCAGCTTTATAGATAGTTCCAGAACTCCACACTCTTCATCTCTCTCCACATACAGTTTCTCAGTTAAGAAATATTTTATCTTCATTGCCAGGTTAGAGAATCTAACCCTGCCATACTTATTCTATGCTAAATTCAAACTCTTTGCCTGAAACATTAATATCCTACATAAAATCAAGTTTGTTTCAACTACTATGTCAGATCATTATAGATATTACAACAAAGAAGCAGCCACTTTGCTATTTAACATCATTTTATACAACCACAGAATTCTTAAATCATACAAAATGTAATACTGATTTCAGTTTGTTAAACTGTCTGAATTTTGTGCGTATTATGGGTCAGGTCTGAAAGTCTTCCTTATGGACTAAAATCATGTAGGCATTTATCAAAAGAAAAAAGTAATAAATAATGTGTATATCAATTTCTGATCATCTCTCAAATAGTCATACATTTGTTTCACATTGCTTTGCATTCCACTTTGGTTTTTGGCTCTCTAGTTTTGCATGGGAGACAGAAAAGGAAGTTATTCTGTGCATCTGTGACCCAACAATATAATGGCATTCTGTACTACACATCTGACAAAGATAAGAGCTGATGAAGAGTCTGCAATAAAATAATAAAGAAACACTGAGGCAAAAATCATGACATTCCTAAAAATGACAAAGGAACAATATGGCAGAACTCAAAGGTTCTGTTGGAAATTATCAGAGCAGGGTTTGAAGGCATGTTGAGAAAAAATAGGAATTGCAGTTAGCAGAGACATCAGAATGGCAGAAGAGAAATAAGGAGTTACTTGGATTGCTTTATTTTATAGGCAAATTGTATGAGCTGCAGAAACATTTACAACCAACACCACTGATACAAATGTTATAAGTCAGGTACTAAGCAGAAAAGCTTAATCACTATGTAAGTGGCAATAAGAAGAAATGTGCATCATAAAAGTAAAACATCATAGACAGTAAAGTATATAGATATACAGTATGGATGTGAAAAATATGGAGCAAAGAATGACTTGGATTTCCACAGCAAACAACCTGTTAGAACAGTACAGAAACAACATCATCTAATGTATCTAGCAGCATAATTTCAACAAAAATATAATAAGCCATAAAGAACTATACAGATGCCAGCAAAGTAAAAACACCTATAATGCCAACAGGAGTACCATGCTAATCTAGCAGGTAAAAATCATTAGTCGGTTCATGCATTAGAAAACAGTATTAGTCTATCCCACCTCTACATAATCCAAGAGTTACGTGCAATGGTACTTTTCATTTCCCAGTATCAGTTGTACCAATAGTACCAATCACAGGTACTTAACTCACAAATAAATAGTTTCACGGATAAATAAAGCCACCCTCTTGAAACCACAGATATACTGCAATTAATGTAATGAAAAGTACTCCTTATAATAAATTGCAGATTTTCCATTCATTCTAAACTAAGAATTATATGTAATGATACTAGGAGAAGAGCAAAATGTAACAGTGTAGTGTCCTGTCTATTATCCTGACATCCCTTGAAATAAAGGAAAATATCCTCACTTGCACCTGTTTATTTGTTTACCCTCTAGTAAAACAATCCAGTGTTGTTTAATGCACTCGTCACTTAACCACTGAGGACCTGACACACCATAGCCCTTTTATCTGTACTTACAACATTTTGATTTATTTATTTATTTTATTTTATTTATTTATTTTACATTTGTTTACCAGAATAGTCTGAATGGACCAGGTCCATTTACAATAGAGGCCCGGGGAGAAAAGCTCCACATTTACATAACAATCAGACAAAAAAAAATCAGACAGAAATGTAAAACAGACAAATAGAATATCAACAATATATGAAGTAATAAAAAAACAATATGGTTACCAAGAGAAATGTCATGCTAGAGATAAAGAAATTAGAGTTGTGGTACTGTAGCATATATATATACAGTAAGTATACCAGGAAGGAAGGTATATGAAGAAGCAAAATAAATGTTATGTAATACATGGACATAGCCAGGTGTTCATAAGATGTCATTTAAGTGAGTTTTTGAACAGTGTGGTAGTGGATGCAGAAGTCAGAGAAGAGGGGAGTCTGTTTCAGGTTCTAGATATGGTGTGGGAGAATAGGGCTTTCCAGCATTATTGTTAGCCCTTGAGATACAGAGTAGTGATTTGTCAACAGAATGAAGAGGGTGATTAGCTTTGTAATGAGTGAGAAGCTGACTTAGTGCTGGGGTTTTATCAGGATGTTTCAGGATGTTATAGGCAATGATTAGTTGGTGGTAAATGAGTAGCTGAAGAAGTTCTAG
Organism: Protopterus annectens; assembly: GCF_019279795.1. NCBI lineage: Eukaryota > Metazoa > Chordata > Ceratodontiformes > Protopteridae > Protopterus > Protopterus annectens. The sequence goes on along the minus strand of NC_056739.1, from coordinate 1,342,595,519 downwards.
CCATTGTAGGTTCCTTAGAGCCTGACACTGGTGGGTTCTGAATGAGGAGCTGTTAGCAAACTTGATAAAAACACAGTTGCACTATTGAAGGCACCAAGAGAAAGAAAATATAAAAGTAGAAGAATATCCTCGGTGAGCCACCACAGCTGGATAAAACCTGTTACAAATAAAACTTTATTCTCTAAATAAAAACAATGGTAAAACAAGCACAGTGTTGACTTCTGATAAGCGGTTTTGGCTATATTATCCTTCTTCAGATCATGATTATACTTTGTGCTCCCGTTTTACTTAAAATCCTAATTAGCCAATGCCTGTTGCAAATTCAGTTCCCACCCTCTCTGTGTCCAATAGAAATAACCTACATTCATATCCTGATTAACAGTCCGGCCACCAGACAAAAACCAATCATAGGTCTTCTGGCAGTCAAGCCTCCATTTTAGAGCCAATCCTTGTTTTTCTAGCCTTCAGTATAGGTTTAAGTGGAACAATGTTATTTAGTCCAGGGAAGCAATTCGCTGTCATGTTAACTATCCAACTAATTTCACGAACCTCGGTTCTATTTTTTTACATCTCCTTCCCTTAGAGTCTGGGGAAGGAGTCAGCTGTGAGAAACATTTCTGCAGTTTCTTTCCCACCCTCCCTCCTTGTTGGTATAGTGTTTTTGTAGTTGGTGGCTTTGCAGTTGCCCGCCCCTAGAAGGTTCGTGGTCTGCACTCTTGTGGGAGGAGAGGCTGGACTCTGCCCTTCTGAGCTGGGAATTTCTGGTTAAAGGCTTATAGTGCCTGCATATTTGAACTGTTTCTTACTGAAATTGGTACACCTTGTTTGCTGTAGCATAGACTAGATCCAGGCCTGCTGAATCTAGCTTTGTTTGTATGCTTCTTGTTTGTTTGCTTGTTATTTCCCTGAAATGCTAATTCCACCTAAAATGTGGCGTTTCAGTGCTTCTGTGGATCCCTAGTGATATCTGCAATGATTACTGTACTTATTTCCTTGTTTCACTTGAAAGAAAGTTACTGTTTGTTGTTTTTGCATTTAAGTTACCTGTAACACATTGCATTTAAGTTACCTGGCACTTGCTCACTAAATCAGCACTAAAAATTAAAAGCACTACACCCTCACAAACTCCCCTTGAGTACCTTGTTCCCATTGGCCCTTTTTTCAATTATAAAGGAATTCTCAATACTATTCTATCATGTCCAAAGGTCAGTTGTCAGTCTCCTCTCTGGTCCAGCTGGTGAATCTGGGAATCTTGAGGCAATGTTACAACTGCCTCATGTACACAGACAACCCTCTCCTCCTCCCAACAAATTCCAACACATGTGAGAGATGCAACCATATAGCCAAACTGGAGGCTAAGCTCTCTCAACTCAGTACTGGCGTAACCAGTCAGGAGGAGAAGGAAACCACACTCACTACAATTCCAGTCTCACATAGACCTACCACGACAGCAAACCAAACACATAAACACACAAAAACATACTCAGAGGCTCTAAATAAAAATCTGCCTAAGCAGCAGAGACCTCCAAAGCAGACACCCAAGCAACCACTACCCCAAAATAAAACACATGCAACACATAGCTCACAAAGACAGTGTGCCGAACAGTCACCTGATACACTTGTAACAGGTGACTCTATCGTCAGGCACACTGACGTCCTGCTCACCAGGCTGAACAAGGAGAAGGTCACGGTGAGCTGCCTGTCAGGCGCTAGGATCCGCCACATAACACAAGCACTCAGGTCACTCCAAGGCAAGTACAAATATGACTCAGTCATTGTCCATTCTGGTGTGAATGACCTGAGACGTACCTCCCTGGACTACATGAAAAGAGACATAGAGGAGCTCTCTGAGCATGTAGCCCAGGCCGGAATGACCCTGGCCTTGAGTAGCATTTTACCCTCACCAAGAATTATGCCACAATATGAAGACAAGATGATCAATTTCAATGATTGGCTTAAGTATTGGTGTCATTCAAAGGGGATCCAATGCCTGTCAGCCTGGGATGACATGCTCGACAAGCCACGATGCTTCACTAGGGATGGCTTGCACCTGTCTCCCCTGGGCTTTCAGATATTGGCAAAGGCTCTTGCTACCCCCATAGTGCCTTTTTTAGGCAAGGCTCTAAAGACAAACCCACCTCCATAGCTATCACAAGGGATAAGAAACTAAGAGTAATGCTACTCAACGCCAGAAGTCTAAACCTCAAGATGCACGCACTCAAAACTCTCCTTAGCATGGAGAACATCGATATCTGTGCAGTAACAGAAACCTGGTTCAAGGCTCCCGAGAGCACCCCAGCACTACCAGGTTATACCTCATACCATGCTTTTCGGCCCCAATATTCGTCAAAGGTACCCACACCTCCAGATTGGTGGCACAGCACGAAGCATCAGAGACTATCCATGTGCAACTAACAGTGGGTAAAACTGCCTTCCAGTTTATAGCCTGCTACAGACCACCCTCCCAAACACAGGAACCCCACTTTGCCTTCCGGAGAACACTGGAAAATATGAAGGTCTCTCCAAACACCATTATATTGGGCGACTTCAACTACCCAAACATAGACTGGAAGCATTACTCTAGTTCCAACACCCTAGACCAAACAGTCACCAAGGCCATTGACAAGGGGAAGGTGGTCCACACAGCCTACCTGGACCTCGCAAAAGCCTTCGATACAATACACCACTCGGGTATTATAGATAAGCTCACCAGCTTAAATATAAACCCCTATGTCACTAGATGGGTTGCAAACTGGCTCAAGGACAGAACCCACATGGTTAGAATTGCTGGAGCCATGTCAGACTCCAAACCAGTTACAAGTGGCATCCCACAAGGCTCAGTCCTGGGACCTCTCTTGTTCGGTATATATTTCTCGGAGGTACAGGCCAACACGGAAGGACTGTGGCTGACTAAGTTCGCAGATGACTGCAAACTGGGCACCATAATTGACTCTCCAGCCAACACAAGCATCCTCCAAAAGGGCCTCATAAAAACAGACAACTGGTGCCAGAGCCATGGCCTCAAGCTAAATGCCAAAAAGTGTATAGTCATCCCCTTTGGCAAAAACAAAGTGCCCACAAATTACCACATAGGTGGTAATCCATTAAGTACAGAAGAAGTAATTAGGGACCTGGGGACCCAAGTTGATAGCAATCTCTCATTTGACAACCACGTGGCCAAAGTGGTTAGAAAAACATTTTATATAGCCCACCTAATCATGAAGGGATTCACATCTAGATCAGGGGAGGTCATCGTGCCTCTTTACTCATCCCTCATCAGGCCCATAATTGAGTACAATGCCCCTTTTGGGATGTACCTTACCAGACACCTGCAGCAACTGGAAAGACCCCAAAAGTACCTCACCAAGAGGATCAAAGGGCTCAAACAGATGCCATATGCTGCCCGGTTAAAGAAACTCCAGCTCTACTCAGTGGCATACCGAATGCAAGAGGCGATCTGTGCCTGACGTATAAAGCCATGTTCAATCCGGAATTAATGGACATGCTGCACCTCAGAAAATCCAAATCCCATCGAGCTACGTGCTTGAGAGACTTGAACCTCAGCAGTGAAATAAATAGGACATGCTGGAGGGACAGATTCATAACCCAGAGGCTCCCTTCACTCTGGAATAAAATCCCAGTCCAGGTTAGACAGAGTCCCTCATTGACTCTCTTCAAGAGGAATCTTGATGAGTGGATGGGAGATCGTAGGTTTACCCCGGGTATCACTTCTGTGTCACTGTTAGACAGAGGCACAGTATACTAACCTCGAAAAAGGGCATAGCAAAATTAATTTACAATGGGTGGCGAAAGCCAAACACACTCTGGCTAGGCTTATAAAAGCCCTAGGGCAGATAGCCTAGTATGAACCTATGAACCAAAAAACGGACTTTGTGACCCAGTTGGACTTTCTCATTAAACAAATGTCAATGAATAAATAAAAAGAGCCAATGTAACTAAAAAAAAATGAAATTTGGAGAATGTGTAGAAATGTTAGCCATTATACAAGAATGTGTTGTAACAGGAAGAGGTTATAAAATCAGAATATTAATGCTGTGGAAACAAATGATCAGCCTAGGATAAAAATGTTTGCGAGTGTAATGCGAATGCAGTTTGTGGACACTGTGCAAGTTAGTAGTAGAAACTGTCCATGGAATTTAGAGAGATTTTCACTACAGGCAATACTTGACCGATACAGTTTGGTCAGTTAGTATGATGTCTAGAATATCTGATTCAGGGGCAAGGTAAAGTCACATAGACAAATACTTCACTTGCAGCTAATTACTTTGTCTCTGAATAGAGCACTGCATGTAAGACCTGCTCACATTAGTGAATTCTCTGCCAACCCATACGTTGTGGTAGCATATACACTCTACAACATTCACACACACACTCTCTCTCTCTCTATCTCTCTCTCTCACACATAAAATACATTTAAACATCCACAAATGCATACACATACACAGACTCATCAAAGCAGCCACAAGCAAGTCCTTACACAATCACACTCACAGAAACACTTCCATCACATACTTGAACATACGCACCAACATACCCGCAAATGTACATATACTCTCACACACACACACACACACACACACACACACACACACACACACACACACACACACACACACAAAACACACACAAGATGGGTTGCCAACTGGCTCATGAACAGAACCCACACTGTGAAAGTAGCAGACTCCAAATCCGACTTCAGACCAGTGACAAGTGGAGTACCACAGGGTTCAGTCCTGGGTCCTCTCCTGTTTTGTATCTACTTCTATGAAGTACAGGCTAACACAGAAGGTCTTTGGCTAACAAAGTTTGCAGATGACTGCAAACTAGGAGCCATAATCAAAACTCCTAACGATGTGGTCATACTACAAAAGAGCCTCACTGAGACAGATGCCTGGTGTCAAAGTCATGGCTTGAAGCTCAATGCCAAAAAGTGTATTGTCATCCCCTTTGGTAAAAACTCTGTACACATGAACTACCACATAAGTGGTAGTCTACTTAAGGGGGAAAGTGTGATAAGAGATCTTGGGACACAGGTGGACAGTAGTCTCTCCTTTGATAATCACATCGCCACAGTGGTCAGGAAATCCTTCTACGTGGCTCAACTCATCACAAAAGGTTTCTCATCCAGAAAAAAAGTGGTCATTGTTCCCCTCTACTCATCACTCATTAGACCCATTATAGAGTACAACGCCCCTTTTGGTATGTACCTCACAAGACATATACAACAACTGGAAAGGCCACAGAAATACCTCCCAAAGAGGATTACTGGCCACAAACAGATGCCCTATGCAGACCGTCTCAAAAAACTCCAGCTTTACTCCATCACATATCGCTTACTCAGAGGTGATCTCTGCCTAACATACAAAGCTATGTCAAACCCAGAGCTGTTGGACATGCTCCACTTAAAGAAATCCCAATCCCTCCGAGCTACACGCTCTAGGGACCAAAACCTTGTCATTGCAATAAACAGAGCATGCTGGAGGGATAAGTTCCTGTCCCAGAGACTTCCCATACTCTGGAACAGACTACCTATCGATGTCAAACAGAGCTCCTCATTAGCACTCTTCAAGAAAAATCTTGATGACTGGATGGGAAATAGGAAATTCACCCCAGGGATCACTTCTGTGGCTCTGCTCGACATGGACACAGAAAAATAATTTTCTTGGGTGGCAAAAGCCAGGGTACCTTTTTGGCTAGGCTTATATAGGCCCTAGGGCTAATAGCCTAGTACCTACCTATGAACAACACACACAACACATGCACACACACACACACACACACACACACACACACACACACACACACACACACACACGAAAATACATAAGAAAACCCATGCAGCTGCATTTATGTCCCTACAGACACAGACAGATCCAGAAAAATACACACACAGCAGACACCCGATCGTACAGCTCCACAGTGTAGTGGCAGTACAAACCACAACCATTCCCATATGGGTAAATCCCATAAAAAGACTGCATTCATTTCCCCCCAAGAAAAAAAAATAATGACAGTTCACATTTTAAGGGTCAATGAAAAGGCGTTCAGTGGAATGCCTCTTCGAGGACATAATATAGACCTGTTTAAGCTTGATACTAGACCAACATGCAATATAATGCCTGAGTTTACATTCAGGATGCTAGCTTTAGAATACAAATTAAATAAAGCTGCATGTATGTTATCATCATAAGTTTACCAGTCAGTCCTGGTTGAGCTATTTGTATACAAGTATATAAACACTTGTTTTAAGCAGTAGATCTGCCAACTCAGTTAAAACAACCCAGTCTACTAAGCAATGCTGTATATGTACCTATGGGCATAATTAAGAGAATTCAGACATTACAAATGGAAAATGAGAGCAATAATACAGCCTAGGTTCATGAAGTGAATGGGCTGTCAGGTTCTTGTTCAGCTGTTGAATCCTGGATTCCATGTCCCAGGGACAAATAAGTTGATTTGGTGTCAGTAGCAGATCTATCAGGCATGGTCCTGGGAGAGTACAAAAAAAAAAGAATCTAGTAACAACTGCACCAACATTCAAAAGTTATGATATAAATAGCATTAGTACCATTATCACTACCTATGACACTTCGAGTGAATGTAAGTCAGAAATGGCTAGAGCTAGTTTTGCTGCAAGGGGACATACTTATTGACTATGCATCATAATTCTTAATGGATGCCCAAACCAGGTGTGCATGGACAGAGATGGACTCCCTGATTGTCAGACGTTTCATGATTATTTGTGCAGGAAGCATATTAAAGCTGAGAGAGATAACAAATCCTTCCAGAAAAGTTAGTACAAAAAGCACCAGTTTAACAACAATATTGTTAACCCTTCAGAAATATAATTCTGAAGTACAGTACAAACATGTAAGGCTAATGCATACTGATATGTTAAGTAAAGCTTATCTAAATAAGTGTATGGAAGATTTGCTAGAAAATGGTACGGACGCTCTGTGGATCAGATTCAGGCAAAACTTTGGAAACTCACAGCACTGAAAGTAGCCAAAGATTTGAGACAGAAATGTAATTATTGAGACAATCCATAATTTTAGGATGGCCGCTGTTAGAAAAATATGTATTAATGTGTGTATTAGCAATATGCTTAGTGCATTTAGAAGCTTGAAAAGAGTTAACACATTTATTCTATTTCATACTGCATAAATCTGTACAAACTGCAGTTGCTTTCTGACCTTGTACTGTTAGCTAAAATCTTGCTTGTGCCTTGGAAATTTAATGAGAAGCAGGTGATTTCTGCTTGCGTTAGGAAAATTATGAATAGAACAATACTACTTGTATGAAACTTAGACAAGAAGTTCTGTTGTGCCATGAGAAAATACACAGCTGTAGAAGTTACAGATAATTAGTACAAAGCCTGCTTGAAAATATGAACTGCAATCAGCATTTGCTTGTATCTGTATTAGAAAAGTACCTTGAAAAGTAACACTGTACAATAGATGCTTGTAAATGGATCAATGTTCACCAAGGCCAGGTTGTTTTTCTGAAAAGTTTCTCACAAATCTAGTCATGTCAGCAGAAAATCTGAAGTAACATCTGCTGTAGAACAATGCTAAAAGTTGTGTTTGATTACGTCAGCTTAGAAGGCCATGTCTTGTAAAATAGTATAAGAATGAACATACTTCCTGTTAGTAGTTAGACAAATCCTTGTATCTGCATGTTTTTGTCTCCTTGCTGCAAGTAAATTAAAGTGCCTTAACTGAACCTTACGTGTATTGGTCTTTGAAGTTTTTTCCTTTGACAGATTGGTCCTTCGGACCGGAAACCTTCACTTCGCCTCGGATCAGACAGGCCAGGTGGCTTGAAACCATACGGGGAAGAAACCACATTGGTTCTTCTTACTTGAAAAGTCCTCCATCTGAATTGTCGTACAAAAGAGGCCAGCCACTTTCTGATCTGCGACTGAAGGGTGGGTTTACTCGAACCAGGTGATCAATCACGAAGGCTCAGTTAATGTGAATCTACCTTCTTTTTCTGTTTTAGATCAGGGACTAGATTTGTATTTGTTCTGTTAAGACTTTATTTATAAGTCAGGGACAGAAAGATTACTGTCTTGTCATAGATCAGGGAAACAGAGCAGGTAGGCAGTCATTCTGAAGAGACTATAAAAATATCCATGGTACCACGTTAAAAATAAGGAGTTACGTAACGATTAAAAGGGTAGAACAAAATGGGTAATAATTGTACAAAAAGGTCCCAAAATCCGCCGTTAACCAAAGACGCGAAATACATGCAGTCACAGCGTGCTGATAATATTAAATACTACTCAAAATGGGTTAATAAGTATGAATTTGATGGTAAACTAGAGAAATCCTCACTTGTCAAACTTGTCAAACAGCTTAAAACCGATTCTAGAGGTCGGGTAAAAAAGCAACGTCAATTAGGAATTCCTCAGGCACACAGGTGGATTGAGGAAGTAAACCGAAGGGAACAAAAGAGTAATAATTAAAAAGCAATGTTTTTAGATAAGGAGGACAATAACTTAGTAATAGCATCAGCCCCTCCACCTCCCTTACCGGAATATGAGGCAAGTGAACAAATTAATCCACCCCCGCAATATCCTACTGTCACTGTGAGTAGAGACACTACAAAAGCGAAACCGTTTGTTAGAGATCCCGTCGAGACCAGGTCTCAAACACGGGCAGGAAACTCAAAAGGGGACATTGAGTTATATCAAATGGGTAGAAATTCATGATTTATGAGTGAAGAAGAAATATGCCCACTTATAGAAGTGCCTAATCCTCAAGCAGGGCAAGAAGGTCAGGACCCAACTATTCTAGTGTATAGACCCTGGACTCTGGAAGACATCCGGAAAGCCACTGAGGGAATACCCCATCCAAAAGTTAATTTTAGAAAGTTCTTAGAAGACTTGCAAGGAATGAGGCTGAGTTATAATTTAAATGGAGAAGAGGTAGAAAAAGTAGTCAGACAAATTGTGGGACCAGATTGGCACATGATTAGTGGCGACTGGAATCCCCATGATATTGCACTCAGGCCCCTCCCACATAGCAGCACAGAATTAGACAACAGAGTGAAAGGTCTTACAGACCAAATCTCTGAGAAATGGAAGCCTAAGGCAGACTGGACTTGCATTAATCAATGCATCCAACAGGAAGGTGAAGCTATTGACTGATATTATGCCAGACTATTAGAATGTTTTAATAATCATTGTGGAATGCAGGTTCCTGAAGATCAGACACATGATTCCCCATATGAGCAGCAGTTAAAGAATGCATTTTTGAAAGGCAGTATTGCACCTATAAGCAGCTTTATTACAAAACACACGGTAGATCATCGTACAAGCAGGTTACGGTCATTGCTTGAATATGCTAGGCATGCCGAAAGGCATTTTAATAGCAAAAAGAAAAAGAAAGCCCAAGTATTTTCTGTAGAAGATGGAGCAGAAGTTTATGTAGTAGAGTCCGGGAAAAAGGGGAAGAAAAATGCCCAGGGAAACAAACAATCTGATCAATGATCAGAGGACTTTGAAGGGTGAAAGAAAAGGGGTGAATGTTTTAAATGCAGTAAGAAAGGACACTTGGCAAGGGATTGCAAGAAAAACAAGAAGACAACCACAGAGGATAAGGAGGGTGAGGACTGACTATATGGTAGTCAGGAATCACTAAAACGGGATAGTGGAGAAAGGACAAATGAGTATGTGATAGAGGGAGTAGAGAATGTGACAGAAGAAATAGAGGAAGTGCAAGAAGTCACGAATAGTGAAGAAAATGAAATATTGGATTTGGCTTTATTGAGCTTAGAGCTCTATTTAGCAGACACGAAACCAGAAGTTACATTCCTGGTAGAAGGGAGGGAAGTCAGATTCTTGTGTGACTCAGGGGCATCACGGACCCTGGTACATCCCTCCAAACTGCCAGAGAATTCAGAGTCACCTAATTACATATTAGTGAAAATAGCTAATGCACAGCTGTATCGGGAGCCCCTCTCCCATAATATTGTGATAACTGATCCTGTTTCAGGATTGACCCAGAAAAGCAAAATTGTTGTATCTGCAAAATGCCCAGTAAACCTCTTGGGCAGAGACCTTATGCAGTTATTTGGTATAGCAGTAGTTCCGACTATGCAGGGTATGGAAGCACAGCGACAAATTGATACCTTTGCAGTGCAATCGGAGGGTGAAATGTTTTATTGGTACAGCCAGGACTTGGTTACGACTGGTCCAGGGGCAGTGACCGAGGAGTTGATGAACATAGCCATCAGCAAGTTCCCCTCCCTTGACATTGATAAACAACATTTGTTGCACTGTACTCTGTATTATTGTAATACACCAGGACCTGATAAGGAATATGAGCAAGAATTGTTTAGAAATCGTGCAAACAGATTGGTATTACGTAATCTGTACTGGAACACAGAAGGGAACAGTGTAGTCAGCTGTTCATTGCCCCAGGAGTTCTTTGCACTTTATAAATCGAATCGATTACCACATGTTAACTTAACTAAGGACAAGAATGTAAAATGGGTAGACTTTGGAGAAAAAGTCACGAGATGGGAAAAACAGACAGAGTTAGAACTGTCAGAACAGGGAATACAAATGCAGAAGCTGAACTGGATAACTCAGACCCACCCAGCTGTACACTTGCAGTCTAGCAAGGACAGCTGATTAGCACTGCTATTTAAGGAGGAAGAGAATGCCTTACAGAATATACCAGAAAATCTCTGGTCAACAGGAAAATCAGATGTAGGACTTATTCGTACAGCAGGACCAGTTACTATTACGCCAAAGTCAGCATTTAGACCACAAAAGAGACAGTATCCCTTAAGAAAAGATGCAGAGGTAGGAATCAAACCTATTATAGCAGCTTTACTTAAGGAAGGGGTGCTGGTGGAATCTCCTGATTCACCATGTAACACACACTTATTTCCTGTTAAGAAAACGAATGGAGAGTGGCGTATGGTCCAAGATTTACAAGCTGTAAATGATGCAGTAATACCAAGGGCACCTACGGTGCCAGACCCACACACCCTGTTGAATGATTTAAAACCTCAACAGAAATATTTTTCTGTGGTAGACATCAGCAATGCATTCTTTTCGATACCAATACACCCTGACAGCCAGCATTGGTTTGCATTCACATTTCAGGGGAAAAGCTATACATATACGCGACTACCACAGGGGTATTGCAAAAGTCCAACAATATTCTCACAAGAAATGGCAAGCAACTTGGCGGGATTTACTCCACCAAGAGGTAGTCAGATTTTGCTTTATGTTGATGATATCCTGCTGGCGTCCCCCAACCAGCAAGACTGTAAAGAAGATACCATAGCACTATTACAATTTTTAGCCACTGAAGGACATAAAGTAAACAAAAATAAACTGCAGCTTTGGAAAAAACAGGTTAAATACCTAGGATATGTAATATCCAAGGAAGGTAGGACATTAGATGAGGACAGAAAAATAGCGATTTTGCAAGCACCAAAACCCACTACCAAGAAGGAAATGATGTCCTTCCTGGGTATGACTAATTTTTGTCGGAGTTGGATTCCAAACTATGCCTTGGAATCTGCACCGTTGACTAACCTGATTTATAAAAAGCCTATGGCAGCACAGGATTTGATACAATGGACACCAGAAGCAGAATCTGCTTTCTGCAAACTGAAACAGTTAATAGTATTTTCATTAGTTTTGGGATTACCAAACTATCATAAACGTTTTTTCCAAACTGTAGATTGTAAGCAAGGTTATATGACATCAGTGTTAACACAGCAGCATGGGGACAAGCAACACCCTATTGCTTATTATTCATCACAACTGGACCCAGTGGCACGGTCTTTACCTCACTGTGTACAAGCAGTAGTTGCAGTTGCAATGGCAGTACAGGCTTCGGCCTCAGTAGTGTTGTTCCACCCTCTCACATTGAGAGTGCCTCATGCAGTCATGATTATTTTACTGCAAGAGAAGGTAGCAAATCTTTCCCCTGCTAGGCATCTTTCCTGTATGACTATATTGTTGAGCCAACCTCATATGACAACTGAACGATGTACGACTTTGAACCCTTCTACTTTGCTCCCGACCCCTGCAGATGGCACACCACACAGCTGACTGCAGGTGATTGAGCAAAAGACACTGCCTAGAAAAGATCTTATGGATGTTCCCTTGGATGATGCCGATGTGACATACTACGTGGACGGCTCATGCAAAAGGGGTCCTGCAGGACAGAACCTAGTAGGATATGCAGTAGTTTCTGACACAGACATTATAGAAGCGAAATCTTTACCACAAAGTTTATATGAACAGGCGGCAGAATTGATTGCCTTGACACGGGTATGTACCTTAGCAAAGGGTAAATGTGTAAACATTTTTACTGACAGCCAGTATGCTTTTTCTACTGTACATGTTTTTGCGCAACAGTGGAAAAATCGAGGAATGATAACATCTACTGGCAAACCAATCAATCATGCACAGTTTATTTTAGGTCTTTTAGAATCTATTCAGTTACCTCAGAAAGTAGCTATTTGTAAATGCACAGCTCATACCAAGCAACAGGACAGGATTTCAAAAGGTAATGCGAGAGCTGATACAGCTGCAAAGCAGGCAGTTTCAGAAGTATTTCTTTTGAATGAGGGACTACAACCCTCTGAGATTTTCGACTTAGAAATGTTGAAGACAATGCAAACACGTACTATGCAAACTGAAAAACAAAGATGGGTAAAACGAGGAGCAATTCTCGAAAAAGGGCTGTACATCTCTAAAGAAGGGAAACTGATATTGCTGTCTAATTTGTTTAGATATGCAGCTTTGTTGAGCCATGGGCAGTGCCATGTCTCAACAGGGGGGGTGGTACAGCTGGTGAACCAAGTGTTCACGACGTACGGATTTACAAACTACTCTAAAAAATTTTTGTTCGTAATGCCACATCTGTAATAAAGATCATGCACAAGGGGCATTAAAGCCCAAGCAAGGGAGTTTCCCTACACCACCGTATCCGTTTCATACTATTTGTATGGATTTCATAGAGTTGAATAAATGTGAAAATGAGAAGTATTGTCTTGTCGTTGAAGATATGTTTTCCAGATGGGTGGAAGCCTTTCCGACTAAAAATCCAGACGCTACGACGGTGGCCAAAGTTCTTGTTAAAGAAATCATCCCTAGATTTGGCATTCCGGAAAGGATCTACAGTGACAACGGCACACACTTCGTGAATCAGACCATACAGCAGTTAAGTAAACATTTTTATATTTCCCTAAAGAATCATTGTGCATATCACCCGCAATCAGCAGGGCTAGTAGAGAGGCATAATGGGATTTTAAAGAGTAAGCTAAGAAAATTAATGATAGAAACACAGAGAAACTGGGTGTACTGTCTGCCCCTGGCACTGTTGAGCATGAGAACTGTTCCGAATGCAAAAGGATTGACTCCTTTTGAAAAGCTCTTTGGAAGGGCTTACTATATACCTCAGTGGAAATCTCTCATGCCCGCAGACCAGGAAGCTGACAGTACATTAGCAGAATATATGCATAATTTGTTAAATTCTAAACATTTGTTGCAGTTAAATTCTGTTTCAGATAAAGAACGAACCAGATCATCAGAAGTGGCAGTGCCCCCTGGAGCGTGGATCTGGCTGAAGATAGTTAAGAGGAAAAATTGGGCGTCTCCGAAGTGGGAAGGTCCATATCAAGTGCTTTTGTCAACACCCACTGCAGTCAAAATTGCGGAACATGCCTCTTGGATCCACTTGACGCACTGTAAATTAGTTAAAAACTTTGAACTGGACAAAAATCTTGTTACATGCCAAGAGCAAAAATGATAGAGTCCAGAAGAAACAGGAATGCAGAACAACCCTTTCCTCAGAAGTATTGCATAATCATCCTGTTAACTGTATTTGTGACAATAATCTTTTTGTTGTGGCCTTTTCTTTTCCCAGCTACGTAGACTGAACTGAATAAACGTGAAGTGTTACTCATAAACTGGCATCCAAACTTTAACACTTACCAGGCAATTAAATATGTGTATGCTGAGACTTTTAGTGTTTCAAATTGCTGGATTTGCACAGCTTTGCCGACAGCATACGGGGGGTTATTAATGACTACAGTCCCCCTAGGGTCAATGAAACCTGGGAGAACTTGATTTATGATACCTCAACCATTACAGCACAAGATAAAATAGCATTCCACTTGTCTGTTCCACAAAAGGGAACTGTGTGTTTTTATAAAAATGATACTGTTCAGGTGGGTTGGAGCAATTGCAATGTGACTGTTCCTTATAGATGTTACACTAAAGGTAACAAAGTAGATCTTTATTGTAATACAAACTATGATTCATTTCTTGGATTGATGCACAAAACACTTGATGAAGTAAAACATAATTCTGTTCTTTATAAACAGCTATCTATAATTGATAGAAAAATGTTTCATGCAGGGCGAGTGTATATTCATAGCAGGGTTACTACTAAAGTAGAGGATTGTTATTTTGTGTGTGGCAGAAAGGCATACAAATGGTTACCTGAATATTGGTCCGGCAGTTATTTTTTGGGTTACCTGGTTCCAGCCATACGACACACTGCAGTTTTGCCTCATGGGAAAATTCGAAATGTCCAAGAAGTCATCAGGAAACCTGTAAATCCAGTGGGACAAATCGATGCACGTTGGAAAGACCATCATTCTCTAGGTAAAGGACTGAAAAACATGGACTTGAGTGATAGCGTTATATCATGGGCAGGCATATTACCAGCATATGGAGCAGTGAAATTGATCTGGGAGCTGAGAAAACTGTCAAAACTTCTCAAAGTAATGAGCAACGCAACTTTTGCTGCTTTCAAATTTATGACTGATGAACTGAATGCTATGAGAACTGTAGTGATCCAAAATCGCATGGCTCTCAACTTCACCCTAGTGGCGAGAGGTGGTACGTGCGCTTTAATCCAAGAAGAATGCTGTTCATATATTCCTGACCATAAACACGAGATAGACAATCATCTTGAGGTAATTCAGCAAGTGTCGGCCATGACCAAACCAGGCCCAAACCCACTGACGGACTTTTTCCAGAAATGGTTTGGGGGGGTGGGGTATCATCCTAATGAACATCCTGATTGCCATTTGTGTAGGTATGCTCCTACTGGGAGTATGTGTTTGTTGTGGTATCCCCTGCATGAAAAGACTGATTGAAGACCTTATAGACATGTCGGTTTCTGAAACCTTATATCAAAGTACTGAGTTTGAAGAACTGTTAAAAGACTAAAAATGCTTTCATAAGTTTAAACTGAATGACTCTCTTAACTGCAAATCCTGAGTGGAAGAGGTTGGGAGAAGAAAACAAACTGTTTATGCTTATCTTGATAGTAGAATAAAAGTATTAATAGTCGTCATTCTAAAGACATGCTTCTGGAGCGTTTCTCCCCGGGCCTCCGCTGAAAACAGGATCTGTGGAACCTAGTCGGACTTTCCCGGTCAACAAATGTTAAATAAATAAAAGAAATAAATAAATAAAAAGTATTAATAGGGGGGAAATGTTAGAAAAATATGTATTAATGTGTGTATTAGCAATATGCTTAGTGCATTTAGAAGCTTGAAAAGAGTTAACACATTTATTCTATTTCATTCTACATAAATCTGTACAAACTGCAGTTGCTTTCTGACCTTGTACTGTTAGGTAAAATCTTGCTTGTGCCTTGGAAATTTACTGAGAAGCAGGTGATTTCTGCTTGCGTTAGGAAAATAATGAATAGAACAATACTACTTGTATGAAACTTAGACAAGAAGTTCCTCTGTGCCATGAGAAAATACACAGCTGTAGAAGTTACAGATAATTAGTACAAAGCCTACTTGAAAATATGAACTGCAATCAGCATTTGCTTGTATCTGTATTAGAAAAGTACCTTGAAAAGTAACACTGTACAATAGACGCTTGTAAACAGATTAATGGTCACCAAGGCCAGGTTGTTTTTCTGAAAAGTTTCTCACAAATCTAGTCATGTCAGCAGAAAATCTGAAGTAACATCTGCTGTAGAACAATGCTAAAAGTTGTGTTTGATTACGTCAGCTTAGAAGACCATGTCTTGTAAAATAGTATAAGAATGAACATACTTCCTGTTAGTAGTTATACAAATCCTTGTACTTGCATGTTTTTGTCTCCTTGCTGCAAATAAATTAAAGTGCCTTAACTGAACCTTACGTGTATTGGTCTTTGAAGTTTTTTCCTTTGACAGCCACACAATGCTAAGTGACTTCACCTACTCGGCAAAGTCGACTCTACATTAAGAAATAAATTATCTTGTATACAGTATCTTTTATTAAAAGGTTATAAAGCTATCATTGCATCTTATCCTTGAGACTAGACACTGTTGAAAATTTATGAAATCACATTTGAGAATGTCTCAAGGCAAAAAGAGAGCTTATGCTATCATGTATTGGTCTGGCATAAGAAAATAAATAAAGCAGATGGTACAGAGTTGTATACTTTGTGGCATGCAAAGAAACAAAATCTAAAGGAGGAACTGATACCACGTGAAATACTGACATCAAAATAGGTGAAGGTTGAAACTGACTTGTTTAAACAGAGTAACATTAAGTTTCTGTTATGTGCTGACTATTATTGAAAATAGCAAGACATTCATAGTATTCTATGATCAGAAGCAATATAAGGCAGTTAATCATACAACCATTTATGCCATGTCAGTGACCATCCTCAGATTGAACTTCCTTTCTTGACAAGTGTCACGCTAGTCAAGACAGAGGTGAATTTGCAGCTACCCATCCAATCACCCATATCCTTCTCGAAGGATGATAATGCATTTCACTGCTTAGTTTATAGTGGGAGTATATTCCAGAGGTGGGAAAGGCATTGAGTGATGAATCTGTTTTTCAACTTTGTTTTATTCATTTGCTGCTGAAAATATAATTTTAATATTTGTGGAACTATTTGATTTACAGAGATACAAGAAGTTCAGGAACATTGATCACAAATGGCTTGGAAGCCAAGATGTAGATCAATTCTCAGAAATGTATAAGACACTAAATATATGGACAGATATTCCAGTCTTTCCCGATAACTCATGGATTTTAAGCCAGTGATCTTCTTAGTTAGAAACCTCTGGGCTCTCTCTAGATATTTGATATGTCTGTTGAGGTAAATCCAAAAGGTGGCATTGTATTCAGTAATTGGCCTAATCGATGTTGATTAAAAGGGGAAAATGACCTCTTTAGATCTGGTGAGTGGACACTATCCATTTGCCAATCAATTGTGCTAAGTAGAATGACTTTCTGTCCACTGTGGTTACATAATAATGAACAGAAAGGATGTTGTCACCCCAAGGTGTCTAACAACATTTTCATTCTGCAGTGGGGAATTGTTTATGTTGTATGCAAGGTGAGGGTAGTCTCCCAAGCGTAACAGTATTGTATTTTTTACACTTAATTTATGCCCATTATTATTATTGCGCTGTGTATTTACAAGTGCCAGCTCTTGCTACAGGGCTTGGGTGTCAGGAGGTGACTTAACACTGACTCCCGGTTTACAATAGTCTGCAAACTTAAATGATTTGGTACATGATATGGAGATCAAAAAAGTGAATGTCAAAAAAAGGGGCTCCACCACGGATCCCTGTCAAGCACCATTCATCACTTTCATACTCACACATGACGTGCCTCTAAGCACACCATGTGAGTCTGTCTTTCAGCCAGTTAGCTATCTATCTCACCGCAAAGAAGTCAGTTTGTAATGGATTATATGTACTGACTATACTAGCATGGGGGATGGTATCAAAGGCATTGGCCAAGCCTAGATATGCTATGTGGATGGCATGTCCACTATCAACAGCTTGAGCTACTCTTTCATAGAAATTGACTAGCTTGTCAGGCTAATGGGGCCTATAATTTCCAGGGTCAGTGGTAGAGCCAACCTTGATGAGTGGCATCAGCACTGCTGTAAGCTAAACCTAAGAGAAAAATCTAGTGGCTAAACTCGGCTTGAAATTTTATGGAGTAGTTCTGTCAGGGCTGGTTCAGTACTGTTTATTAAATAGCCAAGTATATTAATAGTTTCCCTAGAGGATATACTTTTAGTCTTAGAGAGCACCTTTAGTACATTTTCTTTAGTGATGATAGGCGGCCTATGAGCATCAGGAATAAATTGGCTTTGGATAGTCATCTCTGGGGTAAAGTTAGTAGTGACCTTGTTTGCCAGTATGTTGGTAATGTCTACTGGGTCAGAGTAGGTGGTGCCATTATGAATGGGATCAGAGCAATGCTGAGTATTATCTCTTAGTTTCCTAACATAATTAAAGAAGGATATGCAATTATCCTCAGTGTCCCGTGCTAAATTACGTTAATGGGCTGCCTTAGCAGACCTAATTGATAGTAGTCCCAAGGATATACCAGCCACCCCAGAAATAAAGGTCCTTAAGCTAGTTATTGCAAGAGATAGTATACAGGGACAGACGGTGTCAGATAATCGTATATAACTTATGTTCCATGAATTAAACATGTATGCGTCTCTCAAAAAATATAATGACAAGTTGTTTTTTGTGTTTTGGAAAGGTGGTTATTAACAGCAAAGGAGGAACTGGTCATCCTACCCTGAATATAGAGAAACATATAAGCAGATTCTATTCAATGCTACACAATTTCCAGGGATCAATGACAGAATTTCTATTAGTAGTGTATTATCATTGAAAGTGGATAAAATATAAATGTTTTTGTTTTTCTATGAATTTGAATTATCAGCAGCTGGTTCCTGATATATGTACTTTAGGCTATCAATTCAAAGTACTCTTATGCACTATGTAATTTTACATTTTTTTACATGAATATTTTTTTACATGAATGGTCCTTTAGCTGGCTTTGTTTTTTTAATTGATCTTATGTTCTGATTGGATTAGCTTTTCTATTTAAGGATGAATTTGTTATGGTGATTTTACCTGATGAAGTTGTGTTTTATTAATTAAAGGAATAAAAGCACTCATTTTCCAGTTTTGGTAGTTCGATGTGTCTTTTCTTTTAGCAGTGGTCCTTTCCTTTAATCGTGTGAGGTTAAACTAGTCATTTTGTCTTTTGAGTCAGTGTGTGTGTGTGTGTGTGTGTGTGTGTGTGTGTGTGTGTGTGTGTGTGTGTGTGTGTGTGTGTGTGTTTGTGTGTGAATGTGTGCTTGTGCGTGCGCACGCATTTGTGTGTGTGTGTGTGTGTGTGTGTGTGTGTGTGTGTGTGTGTGTGTGTGTGTGTGTGTGTGTGTGTGTGTGTGTGTGTGTACGCATGTTAGTATGTATACGTCTCTCAAAAAATATGATGA
The DNA here is from genome assembly GCF_019279795.1 of Protopterus annectens. Classification (NCBI taxonomy): domain Eukaryota; kingdom Metazoa; phylum Chordata; order Ceratodontiformes; family Protopteridae; genus Protopterus; species Protopterus annectens. Next base: position 1,342,576,240 of record NC_056739.1, on the reverse strand, counting down.
CCAATTTTATCTGTGGACACAAAATATTGGGGGTACATAAATAACTCTTCTGGATAGCAGTAAAAAAAAGAACTGTTAGTAAGTAATTCTCTTTCAAAAACAAGGCATAAACTGTATTATAAGACATCAAGATGCACAAAATTTCTGGGGCCTAGTGGCCCCCTTACTACAAAGTGTATAAGGGGATTTGGACACAGGCTTAGTAGACAGCCCTATCCTGAACCTTTGACCTGATCCCCACCTAATCCAAAGCTAGCCATACTCAAAAATCTACAGAAAAGTCATATAGCTTGAGTTATGGCTGTGGACAGTGTGATCATTATTTCTTTTACTTTGCACACAACAAAAAAACTAAGCTGTGCACACAGAAGGTTGATATAGCTTGTGTGGCTACTGGAGGCCATGTAATGACTATTCCTTTAACTTTCATAACAATGAAACCTCACCAGTATACTCAGAACATCAATATAGTTTGTGTGCTAGCTGGAAATTGTGTGATTAGTATCTGTTGAACTTTCCTTGTAATCAACCCCAGAAGTTTGCAAATAAGGAATAGCTTGCATGGAGGCAACACACTGTATAAGAGCAGGAATTTGGAATTCATTAATGTGGTCATTACTTTTTCACTTTCCTTACAATCAAATATTAAATATGTAAACTGGTGGCTTTCTTTTGTGAGGGGTAGGGTTAAGGAGGCATGGTGTGCATATACTTTCTAGCAGCAACAATTAGAAATATGCTACTGAGGCCATTTGTTCATTCAGTTTTGTCCCAGTCTGACATCTGAGGAGCTATCATTTGGGGAAAAGAGATGAGGAGACATGTTGTGAAAATGTATGGCATCAGCAAATTGAAATATATGAAATGGCAATTTCTTATTTCATTGTCCTTGTCAGGATCCTACATAACCACTTCCAACCTTACCTCATAACTCATGTTCTCTCACTCTATTACTCAACCTCACCGCTTCTGATTACTTTAAACTCCCTTTATACTATAGTTTCTTAGTAACAGTAATGTAACATCTAAATATCCACTGCATTCTGTTTTTCTGTTAAACAACGTGATTTCTGTATTGTCTACACTATATTCTATGTATTATTTTATATTATCAGATATTCCTGCATTCTTTTTTCTGTTAAACAATGTGATTTGTGTATGTACTGTATTCTATGTATTATTTTATATTATCAGATATTCCTGCATTCTTTTTTCTGTTAAACCATGTGATTTGTGTATGTACTGTATTCTATGTATTATTTTATATTATCAGATATTCCTGCATACTTTTTTCTGTTAAACAATGTGATTTGTGTATGTACTGTATTCTATGTATTATTTTATATTATCAGATGGTGGTAGTGCTGCGATAGCATTGTCACCTCACAGTTAGACATTGCCCGTTCGATTCTCAGTTAGAGTGTCTTCTGTGTGTCGACATGCGTGAATGGGCATTCCTTCATTTAAGGTTGTGCGTTTGGCCCGGCAAGCCAGCACGTAAAAATCAACTGCCAATCATTAGCGGACCGGAGTTCCGCTGTGGCGACCCCTAACCGGGAAAAGTCAAAAGAAAGAAAGAAAGGAATTTTATATTATCAGATATTCCTGCATTCTTTTTTCTGTTAAACAATGTGATTTGTGTATGTACTGTATTCTATGTATTATTTTATATTATCAGATATTCCTGCATTCTTTTTTCTGTTAAACAATGTGATTTGTGTATGTACTGTATTCTATGTATTGTTTTATATTATCAGATATTCCTGCATTCTTTTTTCTGTTAAACAATGTGATTTGTGTATGTACTGTATTCTATGTATTGTTTTATATTATCAGATATTCCTGCATTCTTTTTTCTGTTAAACAATGTGATTTGTGTATGTACTGTATTCTGTGTATTGTTTTATATTATCAGATATTCCTGCATTCTTTTTTTTCTGTTAAACAATGTGATTTGTGTATGTACTGTATTCTATGTATTATTTTATATTATCAGATATTCCTGCATTCTTTTTTCTGTTAAACAATGTGATTTGTGTATGTACTGTATTCTGTGTATTGTTTTATATTATCAGATATTCCTGCATTATTTTTTCTGTTAAACAATGCGATTTGTGTATGTACTGTATTCTATGTATTATTTCATATTATCAGATATTCCTGCATTATTTTTTCTGTTAAACAATGTGATTTGTGTATGTACTATATTCTATGTATTGTTGTATATTATCAGATATCCCTGCATTCTTTTTTCTGTTAAACAATGTGGTTTGTGTATGTACTGTATTCTAGGTATTATTTTATATTATCAGATATTCCTGCATTCTTTTTTCTGTTAAACAATGTGATTTGTGTATGTACTGTATTCTATGTATTATTTTATATTATCAGATATTCCTGCATTCTTTTTTCTGTTAAACAATGTGATTTGTGTATGTACTGTATTCTATGTATTGTTGTATATTATCAGATATTCCTGCATTCTTTTTTCTGTTAAACAATGTGATTTGTGTATGTACTGTATTCTATGTATTGTTTCATATTATCAGATATTCCTGCATTCTTTTTTCTGTTAAACAATGTGATTTGAGTATGTACTGTATTCTATGTATTGTTTTATATTATCAGATATTCCTGCATTCTTTTTTCTGTTAAACAATGTGATTTGTGTATGTACTGTATTCTATGTATTGTTTTATATTACCAGATATTTACAGAAGCTCTCAGAGGTCATAGACATCTTCATTCTCTTTTGCTGCTCTTTCCTAGCCATCAGCTGTAAATTACATAACTGTACATCGACAATAATGCCACTGCCAGACAACTGTAATTTTTTTTGAAAATGTGTTTTTTTGGTGCTCAATCCTTTTTGTTTCTGTATCTTTCATTAATGTAATATTTCACTCTAATTTGTATTACTTAGATTAGATTAGATTAGATTAGATAAGATTAGATTATTCTACTGTACTGTGAATTTATCTGTGTTAAATACTCTGGAGCTTTTCTCCTTGGCTCTCCACTGAAAATGGATTTCTGACTCAGATGAACCAACCTGGTTAACAAAAAATTAGATTTTCATCCCAATCTAATACCAGAGGGAAGATATCTATCTTTTTTTTTTTGGCGGGGGGTGGACTGTGAGATAGTCACTATTCCCAGAGGTGATTTATACTTCCTCACAAGCATATGTCTTCTCAGTTCATTATGAACTAGTATCTGGTCAGCTCTGAGCATTAAACCTTGGACACAACTTACTTCTTCACTGAAAGAAAACAAAGACTTAATTTGTTTGCTTAGTCGTGATATTTTTTTCAGGTCATCACTGGATCAAAAGTTTGGTTAAAAATTTCTAAAATGTACCACAGAGCATTTTTGCCTTACTAGCCCCAGCCCCCTGATTAATTCAGTTATTTTCTCAACAGTTATTACAGTGCAGTGTTAGCCAATCATGGTCTGTTGAGATGGTACAGAAAAAAGTAACATTGAAGAATAAAACTGAATGTCTTTCTTTCATCATAATTTTTGTTTAAGCCATCAGTGTGTAAAAGGTTTGTTAAAGAAAGCCTCTAACATACACCTCAAAGCATCTAGAACCAGATGGATTGTGTAAGAGTAGCGGGCCCCAGACCTCTAAAATAAGTTATTTCCTCCCCATTTATTACATGCAGTCATGGCCATTGAGGGTAAGATGAAAAGATGCTGGGAAAGCTGAAGAGTAACATAAAATGTGAGAAGCAAAAAGCAATCTAGATGGTATGGGGGCCATGATGGAGAGAAATAAGGGATGCCATGGGATTCTGTGCAGGGTGTTCAGTGGGCACTGGGAGACACCATAGAGCCCTTTGCCAAAGGCATCTTTTCACATGACACATGTCCTGACACAGGTATACACCAATAATCACTTGATAAATGTACACATCTGATCATGATTCATACATACTGATAATGCACTAAGTGATATACTTGTCTGGTCATGAGTCACACAGGTACACATAAATAATGTGCTGATGAATGTGCATGCCTGTTCATGGGTCACAGATATGCACAGATAACTGACTGATGGATATAGGTGTCTGTTCATGACTCAGGCAAGTACATACTGATAATGTGCTGTTTGATATCCATAGCTGTTCATGAGTCACACAGGTACACACTAATAACATGAGCTTCACTGGTACACACTGATTACATTTATTTTTATTTTATTTTATATTTGTTAACCAGGAAAGTCCAACTTGGAATGAGTCAATTTTCAGCAGAGACCCAGGGAGAAATGCTCCAGACATATGTCTTTATAACGTGGGAGGAAACTGGAGCACCTGGAGGAAACCCACACGAATGCAGGGAGGACATGCAGACACCCGCACAGAAGGCACCCCAGTCAAGAATCTAACCGGAGAACTTCTTGCTGTAAGTCGACAACGTTACCGCTGCACCACTGTGCCATCTAAAAGCCTCTAACTTTAAGGATGTGTATATCTGCTCGTGAGTTACACAGGTACACATGGATAATGCACTGATGGATGTGCACACATGTTCATGAGTCACACAGGTACACACTAATAATGTATTAATGGATGTACATCTCCATTCATGAGAAACACAGGTACACACTGATAATGTATGGATAGATATGCATGTCTGTTCATTGGTCACATAGACACACACCAATAATGTACTGATGAATGTGCATGTAAGTTCATGAGTCACTTAAATACACCTGGAAATTGTACTGATGGATGCACATGTTAGCTCAGGACTGTCTGAGAAGCACAGAGATAATGGACCGATGAACATGCATGTCAGTTCATAAGTAACACAGGTACACACTGACAATGTATGGATAGATGCTCATATCTGTTCATGGGTCACATAGGCACATGTCAATAATGTACTGATGGATGCACATGTATGTTCATGAGTTACACACATACACCCAGAAATTGAATGGATGGATGCACATGTTTCAATAGGAATGTCTCAGATAATGTACCAATGAACTTGCATGCCTGTTCATGAGTAACACAGGTGCACACTGGTAATGTATTGATGGATGTACATGTCTATTGATGAGACAAATAAGAACACATTGATAATGCTCTGATGGAGGTTCATTTTTGCTCATGAGTCACACTAGTACACATTGATAACGTAATAAACTCAAGGCATGAACAATCTGCTTAGCACAAAACTAGTAACCAAAGCATGAAAACCATGAAAAAAACCCTAGCATATTGATATGTTCTGCCATATCAGATCTCCCCAACACCCTGTCTACTATGAGAGAATATGTCAATATTACTGAAAAGTATAGTTTTGAGAAACACAATAGATTATTCTGAAAAAGTCTCCATTTTCAGTGCAGCTAAAACATTAAATCTATAAACATAATAGCAACTATAAGAGGTTTTTTTGATAATACACTGTTGGTTGCACACGTCTGTTGATGAGTCACACAGGGGCACACTGATAATGTACTGAAGGATGTTTATGTTTGTTTATGAGTCACGCAGCTCTTGGTACTGTAATTGAGGCAACTTCCATCCTGACTAATTTCTGCACTGCAGAAAAATCCACTGGGGATGCACAAGCCAGTGCATTTCTTTATGCCGGTCCCAATCCCAGACAAATGGGGAGGGTTGTGTTAGGAAGGGCATCCGGTGTAAAATTTTGCCAAATCATACATGCAGACAACAGTACAGATATACATACCGGATCAGTCGAGCCCCGGGTTAACAACGACTGTCACCAGTACTATTGGCCAACAAGGTGCTGGCGGAAATTGGGCTACTGTTGGCCGAAGAAGGAGAAGAGGGGGAAGGCATGCCTGAAGGCAGGTAAAGGCTAGGACTGTGGTAGTGAGGGTCAGAGCTTTGAATGCTGGCAGTATGACTGGTATAGGGAGAGAGCTAGCTGATGTGATGGACAGAAGGAAGGTTGGTATATTGTGTGTGCAAGAGACCAGATGGAAGGGGAGCAAGGCTAGGGGTATTGGAGGCGGGTTCAAATTGTTTTATCATGGTGTGGATGGGAAGATAAATGGTGTGGGGGTTATCCTGAAGGAACAGTATGCTAAGAGTGTTTTGGAGGTGAAAAGAGTGTCGGATAGAGTGATGTTTATGAAGCTGGAAATTGATGGAGTAATGATGAATGTTGTTAGTGCATATGCTCCACAAGTTGGGTGTGCGATGGACGAGAAAGAAAAATTTTGGAGTGAGTTGGATGAAGTGGTAATGACTGTATCCAAGGGCAAGAGAGTGGTGATTAGAGCAGATTTCAATGGGCATGTTGGTGAAGGGAACAGAGGGGATGAGGAAGTGATAGATAGGTATGGTGTTAAGAAAAGGAATGCAGAAGGTCAAATGGTAGTGGATTTTGTGAAAAGGATGGACATGGCTGTGGTAAATACGTATTTTAACAAGAGAGAGGAGAATAGGGTGGCATACAAGAGTGGAGGAAGATGCACACAGGTGGATTATATCTTATGTAGAAGGGCCAGTCTGAAGGAGATTGGAGACTGTAAAGTGGTGGCAGGGGAAAGTGTAGTTAAGCAGCATAGGATGGTGATTTGTAGGATGACATTGGTGATCAAGAAGAGGAGGAGGTGTGTGAGGGCAGCATCAAGGATCAAATGGTGGAAATTGAAAAAGGGTAATTGTGAGGTGGAGTTCAGGGAAGAGTTAAGACAGGCACTGGGTGACAGTGAAGAGTTACCGAATAGGTGGGTAACTACAGCAGAACTAGTAAGGGAGATGGCTAGAAAGGTGCTTGGTGTGACATCTGGAAAGAGGAAGGAGGACAAGGAGACCTGATGGTGGAATGAGGAAGTACAAGAGAGTATACAGAGAAAGAGGTTGGTGAAGAAGAAGTGGGATTTCCAGAGAGATGAAGAAAGTAGACAGGAGTATAAGGAGATGAGGTGCATGGCAAAGAGAGAGGTGGCGAAGGCTAAGGATAAGGCGTATGAAGAGTTATATGAACGGTTGGACACTAAGGAGGGAGAAAAGGACCTGTATCGATTGGCTAGACAAAGGGACCGAGCTAGTAAAGATGTGCAGCAGGTAAGGGTGATAAAGGATAATGAGGGAAACATACTTACAAGCAAGGAGAGTGTGTTGAGCAGATGGAAAGATTACTTTGAGGGGCTGATGAATGAAGATAATGAGAGGAGACAAGGTTGGATGATGTGCGGATAGTGAATCATGAAGTGCAGTGGATTAGCAAAGAGGAAGTAAGGATAGCTATGAAGAGGATGAAGAATGGAAAGGCTGTTGGTCCAGATGACATACCTGTGGAAGCATGGAGATGTTTAGGTGAAATGGCAGTTGAGTTTTTAACTAGATTGTTTAATGAAATCTTGGAAAGTGAGAGGATGCATGAGGAATGGAAACAATGTTTTGGTTCCGATTTTTAAGAATAAGGGTGATGTGCAGAGCTGTAGTAACTATAGAGGGATTAAACTGATCAGTCAAAGCATGAAGTTATGGGAAAGAGTAGTGGAAGCTAGATTAAGAAGGGAGGTGATGATTAGTGATCAGCAGTATGGTTTCATGTCAGGAAAGAGCACTACAGATGCAATGTTTGCTCTGAGAGTGTTGATGGAGAAGTACAGAGAAGGTCAGAAGGAGTTGCATTGTGTCTTTGTGGACTTCGAGAAAGCATATGGCAGGGTGCCTAGAGAGGAGTTGTGGTATTGTATGAGGAAGTCGGGAGTGTCAGAGAAGTATGTAAGAGTGGTACAGGATATGTACGAGGGTAGTGTGACAGCAGTGAAGTCTGCTGTTGGAGTGACAGACGCATTTAAGGTGGAGGTGGGATTACATCAAGTATCAGCTCTGAGCCCTTTCTTATTTGCAATGGTGATGGACAGGTTGACAGGCGAGATCAGCCAGGAGTCCCCGTGGACTATGATGTTTGCAGATGACATTGTGATCTGTAGTAAGAGTAGGGAACAGGTGGGGGAGACCCTGGAGAGGTGGAGATATGCTCTAGAGGGAAGAGGAATGAAGGTCAGCAGGACTAAGACAGAATATTTGTATGTATGTGAATGAGAGGGAGGAAAGAGGAATGGTGAGGATGCAGGGAGTAGAGGTGATGAAGGTGGATGAGTTTAAATATTTGGGATCAACAGTTCAGAGTAATGGTGAGTGTGGAAGAGAGGTGAAGAAGAGAGTACAGGCAGGATGGAGTGGGTGGAGAAGAGTGTCAGGAGTGATTTGTGACAGACGAGTACCAGTAAGAGTAAAAGGGAAGGTCTACAAGAGGGTAGTGAGACCAGCTATGTTATATGGGTTGGAGACAGTGGCATTGACAAAAAGTCAGGAGTCAGAGCTGGACGTGGCAGAGTTAAAGATGTTAAGATTTGCACTGGGTGTGACGAGGGTGGACAGGATTAGGAATAAGTATATTAGAGGGTCAGCCCAGGTTGGAAGGTTTGGAGACAAAGCCAGAGAGGCACGATTACATTGGTTTGGACATGTGCTGAGGAAGGATGCAGAGTTTATTGGGAAAAAGATGCTAAGGATGAAGCTGCCAGGTAACAGGAAAAGAGGAAGGCCTAAGATAAGGTTTATGGATGTGGTGAGAGAGGACATGTAGGTGGTTGGTGTGACAGAGCAAGATGCAGAGGACAGGAAGAAATGGAAACAGATGATCTGCTGTGGCGACCCCTAACAGGAGCAGCTGAAAGAAGAAAAAAAAGCATTTGAATCTGCCTGTCCATTATTTCAGAACAGGTTCAATCTCAGTGTGCAAATTATATGAATATCTTCCTTCACTTTGCTAGTTAACAGAGGACCATATATCAGATAATACCCTGAGTTCCAATTTAAAATTGAGTTTTAAATGAACTTTTCCCCACACCTTAAATATCTAACATTTGATTCTCATCCTCCTTTCTGTGTCCCTTTTGGCCATCTACTGCCTGTCAGACCACCAATCCGTGAATCAGTAGGAAACTCATATTATTACCTCTGTAGGGTGCTATGAAACTCAGTAACTACCCAGCAACCGTTTTTAGCATGCAGACCTCATCTGCTTTAGTTTAGCTTCTTAGACGCATGAAGGATGAGACGCCAAATGTTGCAACCTTCTCAACAAATTTTGAAGATTGATGTTGCAGTCTTTACATTTCAAGACACTATTTTACCTCCATCTATAGCCATGTTTGTTCTGACAGACTGCATCCATAATCATGTACATGTTCCAAGGATACGTAAAAGATTTGCTATGTTATGTGTGCGTGTGCGAGTGCGAGTGTGTGTGTGTGTGTGTGTGTGTGTGTGTGTGTGTGTGTGTGTGTGTGTGTGTGTGTGTGTGTGTGTGTGTGTGAGTGTGTTATGGAGATCCACTATGAGTTACAGAAGGATACCAATAGATTATAACAGCAATGAACCAACAATATAGACAAAAGATAAAACATGGTGGCTTATTTTCAGAAACACTGCATGTGTAATCAAGATTTAATTCAAAACAACATTGATCAGTACTTTGTTTTGACCTCCCCAAAAACCACAAACTTTCGATCTACAGGCCACATTGTCACTGTGTTATAATTCACACAAGATTTGAAACACAAAACACAGCACGTGTGCTTTTATCTTTTGTTATTTTAAAATTGTTTCTCTTTCTTTTCTTTTTTTTTTCCATCTGCACTGGTAATGCAGTGTCTTAGTGCAACAGCCTACAATGGTTGTTCTGTTCTGTTTATATAAACAACCATCATTTTCCCAAGTACTGATTTAATTTTTCCACTGCCCTCTCATCTCTTCTCATTATACCTAATATATAACTGCACGCACCCTTTCAAAATGCTATTGCAGCTGCTCAAAAGCTTTGATCGACCTGTTTCCCAGTGCTATCCCTCTAGACTTCCCAGCTTATTCTAGTAGACAGGGAATACTCTATATACATGATTAATTTTCCATTCTTTGTTTTTCTCTTTAGCACAGCAACGTTGTAAACAATTAACACAGTACAATTGCATGAACAACACTGTTGGTTCCCTTATAAAGCAGGCTCCCACTGCTGCCTAGAACTGTGTGCAATAAATTGTTTTTCATACTGGAACAACTAGATACTTGCCATCTATCTGTCATGGTGGTGCAGCGGTTACCGTTATTGCCTCAGAGCAAGAGGTCCTCTGGTTTGATTCTCACCTGGGGTGCCTTCTGTATGTGATCGTGTGGGTTTCCTCCCACACTCCAAAGACATGCAGCAGGTGAATTGGACACTCCAAATTGGCCTTGGTGTGAGTGGTATGGATGAACTACTGTGTCAGGGCTAGCCACCTGGTGGTGTAAACCTTGGCTTGAGATGATTGTTATTGTTGAGGTGACACCCTCACCCCATGGGAAAAAAGGGGTAGAGGATGAATGGAGATATATGTAAAACATTTTTTTTGTTGTTGTTGGCAGGAACATACCTTTGAGAAATTTACATAATCTTTAAAGTAAAGAGCAGTGATTAGGCTTATATTTGTAAATTATTCATGTTCTGTTTCTTCCAACTAAACATTGCAAATCAGTCCCAACACAAGCTAAAGACACATTTCTATTATGAACTTTATTCAGTGGAAACATCTGAAGCCTGTTTTAAATCTTGTAATATTCATTCATTCATTCATTCTCTGACTATGCACTTAATCCAACATAAGACAACAAATCAGAATGCTACATTTCCTTGAATGCTGTTGGACACTAAATGGAAATTTCTTCAAATGATAGGTAGTGGTGCAGCTATTATTGATTTTCATGAACGGTATCCATATCAGAAGCGTATGATGTTTCTGCACAGTATGGCTGTTGATCCTCACTTATAATATTTTATATCTCCTATACCCATTTAGTACCTATGACTTCTTTTCCAAAAGCTGAAAATGATGTATGTGCCATTCATAAAGATGTCCACTGGTGAGAATAGCAAAATATCCTCTGTCTTCTGTGACACCACTGTCTCTAAACATATGCCTGAGGTTTGAATTGTCAGAACTATGGCAATTCACACAAGGTAGTCAGTCTAATTGCTGATTATGAGAGTCCACATTGCTAAAAGCCATTTTCAGCAATAAGATAAAAGGTTTTAATTTTTTTTTTCGCAGTGGCAAGTCCCCTTAACCTTCCAGTGTTGAGAAAGACCCATCATATTCCATACCTTATATATATATATATATATATATATATATATATATATATATATATATATATACACACTAACTCCCCAGTCGCACAGCGGTGGGGAAAAGTACAACATCAATGATCACTGAAAGCAGTTTTCAGTGATATTGGTTAAAACTAATGGCAATCAGATTGACTGCCATCAGTGAAATGACTGGCTCCTGAATTTGTCTATGAAAATCAGACCAACACAGTAGAGAATACATTAATGCATTATTCCAAAGACTAGTGCTACCTTTTCTCGTGAATTATTAATAATTAAAGATAAACATCTAGTAATAACTAAGCCACCATTCCAAGGTGTTAGCCATCAAACTCCATGGACTAGGATTCAGTCCTGATGTACTAAACTGGATGTCACACTATCTTCATAGCTGCAACTTTTCTATAAACAATCGAGGACCTATGGATACCTTCAATTTGGCCATAATGCAAGGATCCTTACAAGGATCAATACTATTTCCCATTTTCTTAACTAATATCACATCCAACATCTTTTGTGATGCTATTAGTATTATATGTTTATGATATATTTTTGTACAACTCATGGCGCCTAACCAAGGGAGCTTCAGTTCCACACAAAAAAGATTTGTACGCAACCTATACATACTTCATTGAACAGAAACTTCATCATTACACTAAAACATTAGCAGGTACCTCACAAAAGCTCAAGGACAGCAGCTCTCTTACAATCCTAGATGGAGTAATAAACAAAATAAACCAGGTCTAGACTTACAGTTACCATGGTGTATATTTAGACTCCATACTTACTTTCAGCCACCACTGGATATATCAGTGATAAAGTTTTCAGTCAATTAAAAGTGTGTTCTGTATGTAATCTCCTTCACTCTGATGTCAGAGCATCTCCTGCTAAAGGTGTACAACTACACACACTGGAATATTCACTGCTCCTTATATCAATCACTTAATTCCACCAGGAATACCTTGTTACTTCACAAGCCACTAGAAATTATACCAGTGTATTAGTTTGTGTCATAAGCCATCACACCACTGTGTGGTACACTCCCTGTCACTGCTAGCCCCACCCTTCTGCTGTCCTCACACACCTTCAGATTTATACACTGCAGTTACTGCCCCTCCCCTAATAACAATCTTCAGCTAAAACCTATGGTCTAAGGGATGGTATTGATAGCTCAAACAAACTAATTTGGCCAAAATTCATAAATAAAAACTGGGGGAAAGTGTTTTTTGACAAACCAGCTCCTTCTAGCTGGAACCCACAACTCATTACACTAAGAACTAAAACCAGCTGAACTAACATTGGGGGTAAAACAAACTTAAGATACAACAAACCTAAATGTTACAGAGACAATGGAAAATGAACACAGCCAAATGCATGTCGCCTAATAATGTGGTCAAATATATCATCCTAAGCTAGCTATACCCTCTTGTCTGTTAGCTATATGTACTGTCTATGTACAATTTATAAATACATAACTATGTATAGACTGTTTGTAAATGTATATAACTATATCATACCTATTAAATTGCATAATAATGCATGACCTCTGATATCGAGTATCAGAGTCTATGCAATGGAATACCTGCAAAGTGCAAATAACTTCTCTCTCTCTCTCTCTCTCTCTCTCTCTCTCTCTCTCTCTCTCTCTCTCTCTCTCTCTTATTTTCTCTCTCTCTCTCTCTCTGAGTCCTGTTAGAGATTTGTAAATTTTATTCAACTTGTGGATTCAACTGTCAAGCTTTCTAACAAATTAATACTTTTTAACGTGTCTTGCAATTAGTGCAGATGAGTAAATCTCTGAAATGTTAATGAGGTTTGTCCTGTAATCAAGCGCAGGGTTTGAATCCTTTCACCTCCATTTGCCTACTGTATGACTCAGAGCAAGTCTCTTAACCAGGTAATTCTTATAAGTTGCCCCTTTAAAGGGAAAGTTGTACCCAGTGGGCTTCCTTAGTTAAAAATGTAAAAAAAAAATGTGTCTGAAAAATTACAATGAAAGGAGTATACATGCTAACTTGTTTTTAGCACTTACTTGTAACATGTAGTGTACAAGTTGTGGTGAAAAATTTTCCCAGGGTCAGCCCAGTTAAATCTAAAATAAGCAAAAATTAAACCTCACAAAGCCTGTAATGTTTGAAACATGAGTCAGATAATTCTTAACTGGCTCTACTTTTCATGGATCTAGTTATAAATTTCCTTTGATAACCATTAATTCTAAAACTTGTTCTCCTGGAACTCCATACCAGATTTTAATGATTGTTCCTTGGAATATGTGTTGTAGCATAGAAAATACACTGTCCAAATCTTTGTACATCTTCAAGTAGATTATTCCATAGCATGATAGCACCATCCAAATAAGCCATCATGTACTGCTAGAATTTATGTAATAATAAATCAGTAAACCATTGGAAATTGGCAAGTGGTGCAGGAAATCAGGTTGGGTGACATTACTTTGAGATGTACAGAGAATTACATTAGTCCAAAGTTTGATTTCTTTAGCCTCCATTTTCCTTCTGTGCGACTCTGGGCAAGTCACGTAACCAGACAGCGCTCCCTGACTGAGTCTTTAGCTCATTTCTATAGAACGGATGGCAAATATAAATATAGAGATAAATGAATATACTATGAACTCTTATAGTGATATGAAATAGTCTTTGATGTATCACAGGTGTTACTATCTGAAATTTAAGAACTAGACCACTCTTGTCTTTTACTGAGTGTAAGAAGATCACTGCACCTCTTCAGACATGAAAGACCCCTAGACCCAGTCACACAACAACACTATTAATTACTGAATTTGTATGGTAGGGCACTACCCAGGCAAGATGTCTTTACTGTACTGAAGTAGACACTATGGAGGGTTGAAAAGGGGATATCAAATACAATTAAAGTAGCCATTCAGCTACACAACTGACCACATTTAATGAAAAAGAACACTGACTAAAGAAGAATGCTTTCAATACAATCATTATTAATGCTGCTTACAAAAATGGAACAAAACATGTAACAATAGTTCATTTCATATTAATAAAATTCATGCACACAACTTCTTTATATCCAAATCACATCATTTATTTATTAACTTGCTTGCTTGTTTAATTGTTTATTTATGTAATTCTGTATTAAGTTATTTGTTATCTGTTTTTTCAGATGAAGTTTGAAGAGAAAATGTGCACAGTACTGATACAGACATACGAACAGTTTCCATAACAGTAAACACATGTAATAAATAAGAGCTAAAATAACATCTATTTCAAAGGAAGAAATAGATGGTATTCATAGTCTGCACTTTAAAATGCATATCATACGATGCATGCCAAAGTTGTGCAATGTGCAAAGGCATATCATGTATGTCTCATCATCCGCATCTATGAAATTAATGAACTTATGCACATAATCCTACATCTAGTATTAGTAAGATGCCAGGATGCCATCTTAATTGCAAAACAACTACTCAATATTATGAAGACATTCCAATTTCATTGTAAAACATAGATTACACCTGAGATTCCATGCTGAATTTGAAAATGAAAAGTCATATTAGCACTTTGTAAATGTTAATAGACATACACACACACACACACACACACACACACACACACACACACACACACACACACACACACACACACACTAGGATTGTCTTTTAGATAAAGCCAAAACTAGAGTGAATGAATTAACATTGGCAATAGCAACAGAAATGAAAGACACAGAAAGATAAACACATACTAATTAAAGAGTGGGAGTGGTGTGAATGGGGGAAAGAGCTGTTGCGTAAGCTTGTGACCTAGACACGGTTACACAATTACTGTTCAAAACAGTGTAATGCAGAAATTAACTGAGTGGAAGCGGATTTGGCATAACAGTTAATGTCTACACAAGGTACAGGGTTTGATTCTGGCCTACAGTTTTTGGCTAGGCTTAACATAACCCTTCAGGGTAGTTAGCTTAGTATTCACCTATGAACCTACCCTGTAACTTTGTATCTTGAATATAAGGATGTACCTCTGCCAAACCCTTTGCTAGCTTTCTTAAAATGAAACATTTTTCATTGAGACGGGAGCATATCTCATACAGATCTATTACCCATTTTTGATTTAGCTTTGGATATTGTCACTAACATACTGTAAGGAAGACCTGATTTTATTAAGTGGTAAGTACCACTGCAGCAAGTAAGCCAAGTGCTTGTATGAAGTTTCCTACTGTTGGACACTAATAAAAAAAGTTAGGGATATAGACTAGATCCCAGTGGAAATCCTGGTTTCACTGATTATGCAGATGAGGTGGTTTATTTTTTAGGATACAGAATGTAGCATTATTTTCTGTTATTGGCCTTTTTGATGATGTATTCATAAGTATAATAAATTTTCATGGCCTACTGTTTACAGCTTTGAATATGAGGTGAACAATAAAGTAAGCCTTTCTAGTCTGGGTTGTAACACATTAATTAAATCTTATCGTCAACTTTTAATACATGTTTATTATGTTTGTAATGAAAGTATATATATTTTTTACCAAAACTGACAATACTACATTTAGTTCAATTTAGGGTAAGCCTGTTCTAATTGTACCAAGTATTAGTTTTGTTCAAACATAGAGGTCATTATATTCACCAAATCACAGTCATCAGCTTATTTCACTGACTTGCTCTCGATTTGTACTTATATACAAAAAAAGAGAGATCAAATAGGAATTGTCTTACCAAAGAACTATAAGGGACTGTTTTGGATACCTCACTAGGCTTTTACAGAATAACCTGCTCTTGTTGTCCTCCATGTTCCTCCATCAACCATTTGTTTGCCCACTGAATCATATACTTTTTAAAGGTATGCTGATGAAGTTTATCTATAATGCCCTCTTGGTGGAGTGTGTCTAAAGTCTTTCTAATATTGAAGTATATAGCATGCATAGTCAGTCCCTCACCCATGGCCATTGCCATTTCTTCAAAAACAGCCACAAGATTAAGTAAGAAAGATTTCCATCAATAAATCTATATTGTTCTTTGTCTTATAGTGTAAGGTTATGGATAAACTCAGTCATTGTGAGCTACATAAGTTTGAGAAAGCATGGGTGTGGCTAATAAACCTGTAATTTTTGGAGTCTGTTGTAGTAACTCATATATAGGAATGAGTATAGTTTATCACACTTAAACCATATCTTGTTGTAGTGCATTTATTAAGTATACACTTTGTAATATATTCATTAATGATCTAAATAAAGTCTCCCAACACAGCACACTAATTCAGTATGCAGATGATGCAACTATCATCTCCTCCTCCAATAATTTCACCAATCTCCAGACAATCACCCAAGATGCCTTCTCTTCTATAGAAAACTACTGGCTAAATGACTCTCAATTAATGCTTAACCCAAAAAAACTAAACTGCTATTATTCTCATTAAGACCTCCAACTACAGATTTCAAAATTCTCTTCCATAACAAAACTATAATAGAACTGGTAAAATTCGCAAAACTTCTAGGAATTACTGTCGATGACAAACTCTCCTTTGAGCAACATATACTGAACGCAGTAAAAAAAAAAACATTTCAAAAATAGGCAAATTGTACCAGCACAAACTCTACCTTGATAATCAAACTAGGATCAAGCTAGCAAATACTTTGCTTATTCCATCCCTTATGTATGGGAGCCCCATCTTCACCAACCTCTATGCATCCCTTAGTAATAAGCTACAACAATGCTACTATAAAATAGCAAAATTTGCATCTAACTTGCTAAACCGCTAACACTACTGTACCGTTCTCTCAAACCTGTCCTGGCTAGAATATCACCACTATCTCCAGCTTACGCAACTAATTATGGCCCATAAATTAATTTTCCAATCCAATAACTGCCCCACTCTCCAATCCAACTTACACATATATACCCCTACTCAATCACTCCGCTCTTCAGAGAAAACCCTTCTAAGCATAGCAAAACCCAACAAGTGAGCAGGACAATGCCTATATTCCTACAACACAGCCAAACTATGGAATACCCTCTGCTCTGCCATTACCCAACTAGACTCCCTAAAGCTCTGTAAAGCTCCACTAAAAACCTACTTCTTACAAAATCCAAGCTGCACATATAATATACAATGTAAGCCCCCCCTAATTATATAACCTGTTAAACAAACATCCTCCATTCCACACCTCTGATTTCAATCTATTTCAAGTAACTGGAAGACCTTATTACTTGCTCATCATAATGTACTAAATCTCTGTGATATAGTTACCTGTTAGTTTGAAGCTTGTATATTATCCTGTATCACATCTGTTGGTAATTATGTAATTTCTGTGATGCTAGTTTGTGTTTTATATTAAACTGTGGAGCCTTTCTCCCCAGATCTGTAACGATACTGAAAAAAATTTTTTGCTTTGCTGTTGTTGTTAACTGTGGAGCTTTTCTCCCCGGACCTCCACTGAAAATGGGTCTTTGCCTAGTGGACTTTCCCAGTCAACAAATGCCAATAAACAAATAAATAAATAAATAATAATTTGGAAACAGTAGGTAAGACTTCCACTAGATTGTTCCTTATACTATGTAAAAAAAAACTTCCAAGAATGCTATCAAGCATACTAGAGTTATTGTTCTTGTTTTTTTTTTCACTGTGACAGCTATCATTTCCTCCATGATGATGGCGGAAGATCATTCTTACAGGAAAAGGTTGTATACTATCAAACACCTTAACATTGTCTAAATATTCACAATATTAATTCTTCTACACACTCATATAAGCCTTTACTCTTATATAACACCTTTCATGTCTTGTATTGTCCTTCAATCCAATATATTTGTTATAATTGATCTTAAAACATATGTTTTAGGCATGCTTTGCTGTTCTCTGCCCCTTGTTAGCAGAAGACTGACAGCAGAAATGCAGTTTAAATACAGAAATCAAACAGTCAAAGGGTAAGAGAGAGAGAGCATCAGTACATTCCCATCAACCAGAACTCAAATAGGCTTTTATAGGTGAGTCTGGCTATTCATTAATATATGGCCAGTGTACAGGAAGCATTGCACTAACATAATTCATATTTCATCTATAACTTAAGCAGTTGCTCTACCACAAACTGGTTGAAGCAGCCAAGAATTGATTAATGCGCTGGAGCATAATAGCAAGAGGGGAAACTGCCCACTTGCAAAGTGTTGGGGACACGATCAACCAATCCTGATCTTGCTTTAATGCTCTCTTGTAAAAGCCAGTATTGCATTTACAGTCAAACCAGGACAATGCAGCACTCTCTGTGTGGTCTAAACTGTAGCAACTGCTTGCTACAGTTTAAAAGTAAAAAAAAAAATACTTTTTTGTTTTGACTAAAACCAGATCACTGTAACATTTTTATGCAGGCAGAATATAAACTGTTCCAACCGTTTGCGGTTTAAGCTGTGTTTAAGCTTCTGTGTTTGGCCATATCTTAAAATTCATTTTTTGTTGTAAATTGTATTTTTAAGTGTCACTGGCTTCCCACTCAAGTGTGGCAGCCATTACTGCACTATAAAAGTGATTTTGCATTTGTTTCTACTGTTTTCTTGAAAAAATACAAAACAAAAACAAACAAATCTTGGTATTTTCCCGCCTTACTAAGCTAGAAAAGTCCAGTTTCATATACCTGCTAATAGCTGGACTGTGTTTAAGCTTCTGTGTTTGGCCATAGCTTACCTGGGCAAAAAGGAAGTTTCTTAGTTCACCAGTGAGAGTGGAGAGCTCTGAACAGCCTACCTGCCCTTGGAGGAGTGTTTTCTGCCCAGAAACTTTAGTTTTATTGGCCATTTTGGGCTAATTTCTATCTCTTTAATCTTTCTAATATAAAAACTGCATTTACGTGGTTTTTGTGTTTGTATAAGCTCAGCAGATCCTGCCCAGGTGTCTTGTAGAGACCTACAATGCCAGAGAGACAAAATGAGAGGCTTTGGAGTGCTTAAGTACCATTTTTTGGTTTTTCTTATCGCTCATTGCTATTTCTGCCAAAACACTCATTTTCTGGTGTTTATTGCTTCTCAGAACACTCAGTTTACAATGACATTGCATTTATTTGTGCCTGCACTTTAAAATTCATTTTTGTTGTAAATTGTATTTTTAACTGTTACTGGCTTCCCACTCAAGTGTGACAGCCATTACTGCACTATAAAAGTGTTTTTGCATTTGTTTCTACTGTTTTCTTGAAAAAAAAAAACAAAAAAACTTGCTATTTTCCCACCTTACTAAGCTAGAAAAGTCCAGTTTCAGATACCTGCTGATACCTGAACTGTGTTTACGCTTCTGTGTTTGGCCATACCTTACTTGGGCAAAAAGGAAGTTTTTTTGTTCAGCAGTGAGAATGGGGAGCTCTGAACAGCCTACCTGCCCTTGAAGAAGTGGTTTCTGCCCAGAAACTGTAGTTTTATTGGCCATTTTGGGCTAATTTCTATCTCTTTAATCTTTCTGATATACAAACTGCATTTACACGTTTTTTGTGTTTGTATAAGCTCAGCAGATCGTGCCCAGGTGTCCTGCAGAGACCTACAATGCCAGAGAGACAAAAGGAGAGACTTTGGAGTGCTTAAATACCATTTTTGGTTTTTCTTGTTGCTTATTGCTATTTCTGCCTAAACGCTCGTTTTCTGGTGTTTATTGCTTCTCAGAATGCTAATTTTACAATGACACTGCATTTATTTGTGCCTGCATTTTAAAATTCATTTTTTGTTGTAAATTGTATTTTTATCTGTTACTGGCTTCCCACTCAAGTGTGACAGCCATTACTGCACTATAAAAGTGTTTTTGCATTTGCTTCTACTGTTTTCTTGAAAAAAAAAAAAAAAAAAAACTTGCTATTTTCCCACCATACTAAGCTAGAAAGGTCCAGTTTCAGATACTGGCTGACACCTGGACTGTGTTTAAGCTTCTGTGTTTGGCCATACCTTACTTGGGCAAAAGGAAGTTTCTTTGTTCATCAGTGAGAGTGGGGAGATCTGAACAGCCTACCTGCCCTTGGAGGAGTGGTTTCTGCCCAGAAACTGTAGTTTTATTGGTCATTTTAGGCTAATTTCTAACTCTTTAATCTTTCAGATATAAAAAACACATTTGTGCATTTTTTGTGTTTATATAAGCTCAGCAGATCCTGCCCAGGTGTCCAGCAGAGACCTACAATGCCAGATAGACAAAAGGAGAGACTTTGGAGTGCTTAAGTTCCATTTTTTTGCTTTTTCTTGTTTCTTATTGCTAGTTATGCCTAAACGCTCATTTTCTGGCATTTATTGCTTCTGAGAACGCTCATTTTACACTGAAATTGCATTTATTTGTGCCTGCACTTTAAAATTCATTTTTTGTTGTAAATTGTTTTTTTTAACTGTTACAGGCTTCCCATTCAAGTATGACAGCCATTACTGCACTATAAAAGTGTTTTTGCATTTGTTTCTACTGTTCTCTTGAAAAATAAACAAAAAAACCCAAAAAAAATCTTGCTGCTTTCCTACCTTACTAAGCAAGAAAAGTCCAGTTTCAGATACCTGCTGATACCTGGACTATATTTAAGCTTCTGTGTTTGGCCATACTTTACTTGGGCAAAAAGGAAGTTTCTTTGTTCACCAGTGAGAGTGGGGAGCTCTGAACAGCCTACCTGCCCTTGGAGGAGTGGTTTCTGCCCAGAAACTGTAGTTTTATTGGCCATTTTGGGCTAAGTTCTATCTCTTTAATCTTTCTGATATAAAAAATGCATTTGCGCGGTTTTGCGTGCCGGGCAGCAACGGTTAGCTAGGGTTAAACTATTCCCGACTCCACTAAGTCTACTCTTCAGTTTTTCCCTTGGAACTAGACAAACCTTCAACTTTAGCACTCAAACCATTCATTTTGCAGCCCAGCACTTGCTTAAAACTCATAACAAGCACTAAATAGCCCTAGCACTAGCCCCCCATTATACTGTCCAGAAGGACAAGGCTCTCTATTCGTCCACACCAGTCAGTCAGAAAAACAGCTCACTCTACCTATTCAGGCATGTCCAAAGGGCAGTTTCTGGTGTACTACCCAGTCCAACTGGTAAATCTGAGCATTTTGAGGCAATGTTACAACTGCCTCATGTACACAGACAACCCTCTCCTCCTACCATCAAACACTAATATATGCGAGAGATGCAATTATGCAGCCAGACTGGAGGCAGAGCTCTCTCACCCCAGATTGTAACTGACTGTCAAGAGGAGAAGGGTGATACTTGCAAAACACCAGCAGTCTCACATAGACCTAACAAACCAACACAGGCAAATAACACACATAAATACACGAAAACATACTCAGAGGCTCTAAATAAAAATCTGCAAAAGCAACAGAGACCTCCAAAGCAGACATCCAAGCAACCTCCACAACCCATCACCAACCATGAAACACATACTTCACATAATCAGTGTGCCACGCAATCACAGCCCTTAAGGCAAAATAACATACCCAACACACTAGTAATAGGTGACTCTATAGTCAGGCACACTGATGTCCCACTAACTAGGCTGGACAAGGAGAAGGTTACAGTTAGCTGCCTGTCGGGCACCAGGATCTGCCACATAACACAAGCACTCAGGTCACTCCAGAACAAGTACAAATACGACTCTGTCATTGTCCATGTTGGTGTGAATGACCAGAGATGTACCTCCCTGGACTACATGAAAAGAGACATGGAAGAGCTCTCTGATCATGTAGCCCAGGCAGGTATGACCCTAATCCTGAGTAGCATCCTACCCTCACCAAGAATGATGCCACAGTAAAAATAAAAAATGATCACCTTCAACAATTGACTAAGTTTCTGGTGTCATTCAAAGGGGATCCAGTATCTGTCTGCCTGGGATGACATGCTCGACAAGGCATGTTGCTTCACAAGAGATGGCTTGCACTTGTCACCCTTAGGCTTTCGAATACTGGCAAAGGCTTTTGCCACCCCCATAGTGCCTTTTCTAGGCAAGGCTCAAAAGACAAACCCACCACCGTAAATAGCACAAGTAACCAAAAACTGAGGGTAATGCTACTCAACGCCAGAAGTCTAAACCTCAAAATGCACACACTCAAGGCACTCCTCAGTATGGAGAATATTGATATCTGTGCAGTAACAGAAACCTGGTTTAAGGCTCCAGAGAGCACCCCAGCACTACCAGGCTATAACTCATACCATACCTTTTGGCCACAGAACCTGGACCGAAACACAAAAGGCGGGGGTGTATCCATATTCATCAAGGATACTCACACCTCCAGGTTAGTGGCGCAGCGCAATGCATCAGAGATCGTCCAAGTGCAACTAACAACAGGCAAAACTGCAATCTAAATTGTAGCTTGCTACAGATCACCCACCATGACCCAGGACCCCCATTCCTCATATCTGGAGACACTAGGAAATATGAAGGTCCTACCAAACACCCTAATACTGGGTGATTTCAAACTATCCAAACATTAACTGGGAGAACTACTCAAATACTAACTCTCTTGCCCAACACTTCCCAGAATTTATAAACTCAAACACCCTGGATCAACTGGTCAACACCCCCACCAAAGGGAACAACATATTGGACCTGGTCATTACCAACATGGACGACCAGTGTTCCACACCTGACGTCAACCCCTTGCTGGTTAGATCAGACCATAGACTAATCACTCTGGATATTCACATTTTGTCCCCAACCCCAATCAAGGAAACCACTGTGAAAAAACTTTTCAAAAGCAAACTTCACGTTGCTTAAGACTGAGGTGGAAAGGTTCACAGCCCCCATGCCACTGGACAATACTGTCCAAGCTGCTGAAACCTATACAAAGGCACTCTATGATCATCTGCAGGAATGCATGGATCATGCTATCCCAAGTAAAACTAAGGCTCACTCCTCCAAGAAAAGGAAACCAGTCTGGTGGACCCCTGCGATAAACAGGCTCCAAAATAGAATGAGGAAACTAATACAGATAAGAGCAAAATCCCTAGAAGGAAAGACATCCCTGATCAGTATCAGCAAGAAACTATGATCCCTCATTAAATCATCCAAGGCTAGCTTCAAAAGAAAAATTGCAAGGACTCCAAAGATAACCACAAAGCATTCTTTAACTATGTCATGAACCTAAGTGGAAACTCTCAGATCTGCTCTGAGATGGTGCAGAATGACACAAAATATACTGAACCGACTGATATTGCCAACATTTTGGCAGACAGGTTCAGTGCAAACTTCACACCTCTCTCACCCCCTAAAGGGACCATAACCATACCAGAAGAATATAAGACCCCAGAAATCACTGACACACAGGTTAAAACAGCCCTATCCAAAGCCAAAAACACAGCCTCAATGGGACTGGACGGTGCCCCAGGCTGTGTCTTACAGCAGCTCCAAAATGAACTAACCCCTCACCTAAACACACTGTTCAAACTCAGCTTCTCTACAGGCTACGTACCCACAGAGTGGTGCACAGCAACAGCTAACCCACTACACAAAGGTGGTGCCAAAACAGACCCCAGGAACTATCGCCCTATAAGCCTGACTAGCCCGGTCTGCAAGGCTATGGAGCGCATCATCATGGAACTCATTAACAGAGACATTGGGAACTTCCAAACTTTGGACCTCACCCAGTTTGGCTTTGTTAAGGGCAGATCATGCCTCCTAAATCTGGTGGACGTCTTTGCGACAGTTACCAAGGCATTAGATGAGGATAAGGAGGTCCACACAGCCTACCTAGACTTTGCAAAGTCTTTCAACACCATTCCCCATTCTGGTATTATAGACAAACTCACCAACCTGAACATTAACCCCTACGTCATGAGATGGGTTGCAAACTGGCTCACAGTCAGAACCCACACGGTGAGAGTTGCAGACTCTAGGTCCGACTCTAAACCGGTTACAAGTGGCATCTCCCAGGGCTCAGTCCTAGGACCCCTCCTGTTCAATATATACTTTTCAGAGGTACAGGCTAGCACAGGAGGACTTTGGCTGACCAAGTTCGCAGACAACTGCAAACTAGGGGCCATAATTGATTCTCCGGCTGATACAGACACCCTCCAGAAGGGTCTCACTGAGACGGATACCTGGTGTCAAAATCATGGCCTCAAGCTGAATGCCAAAAAGTGCATAGTCATCCCCTTTGGAAAAGAACAAAGCACCCATGAGCTACCACATAGGTGGTTGTCCCCCCTAAATACAGAAAAAATAATAAGGGATCTGGGGACCCAAGTAGATAGCAATCTCTCCTTTGATAATCATATTGCCAAGGGGGTTAGAGAATCCTTCTACGTGACCCACCTAATCTCAAAAAGATTCTCATCCAGAACAAAGGAGGTTATTGTGCCTCTCTACTCATCACTTATTAGACCCATTATAGAATACAATGCCCCATTTGGGATGTACCTCACAAGACACCTGCAACAGCTGGAAAGACCACAAAAGTACCTCACCAAGAGGATTATTGGCCTCAAACAGATGACCTATGCAGCCCGACTAAAGAAACTCCAGCTGTACTCGGTTGCATACCGCTTACTCAGAGGTGATCTCTGCTTGACATAAAAGGCCATGTCCAACCCAGAATTGATGGATATGCTCCACCTAAAAAAAAACAAATCCCTGATAGCCACACGCTCTAGGGATATAAACCTTACCATAACGGTAAATAGGGAATGCTGGAGGGATAGATTCCTGACCCAGAGACTCCCCATGCTTTGGAACAAGATTCCACTATACATCAGGCAGAGCCCCTCACTAGCACTCTTCAAGATAAACCTTGATGGGTGGATAGGAAACAGAAAATTTACCCCGGGGAATCACTGCAGTGGCTCTGCTGGACAGAGGGCGCAGGGAAGTAATGGCTCTGCTGGTCAGAGGCACAGGGAACTAATCTAAGGGGGTGGCAAAAGCCAACACACTCTGGCTAGGCTTATAAATGCCTTTGGGCAGATAGCCTCGTACTTACCTATGAGCCTATGAACCTATGAATTTAATGTGTCTATCAATCTCTACTAAATCAAGCAACTCTTCCCATAGATCATTTTCTTCTAAACTGAAGGCACATTCTTTGTTCTCTATTTTTGGTGGGCATTCTATAGAAAGTTCCAGAGCATCTTCCTGTGCTGTATTCTCTTCAATTCCATCCTGTTTCATCCATTGCTCTTTCATATGGGAATTCACTGACATATCACTCTACAACATTGACTGCGGCAGAGTTGCCACAGTTTTCTGTTCCATCCCTTGCTGTGCAACTCCCACTGAACTTTTAAACTGGTTTCCCATTGAAGATTCCAAGGTATCTTCATATGGCAACTATTATACACTACAGTCAGTGCAACATACCACTATGCTAAATCAGCAGATAGGTTATTACTAGGCTAACTGCCCTTGCAAGCCTACCCAATTATCCCTTGTGAGACCCAAACCCTGCACGTTGTGTTTGTAAGGCAAACACCTTAACCATTAGGCCACCTCTCCCAACTGATCAGATGTTTCCTGATTCAATGGTTTCTCCTTAATTTGGGGATCATTATTCTATCCTGCTGTGGTGTTATAAAAGTTACATTTTTTGCACTCAATCCTTTGCTTTGCAGACAATCCATGACCTAAGTTTTTATTTCTTTGAATTCTCCATTACTAATCCTCCTTTGTCCTTTCCCTCTCTGTTTTCTTATTTTTTTATATTGTAACATTTTCCATACCCAGACGCCTTTGCCTATATTTCTCTGCAGATATCTTTGGTGCTGCTCTTTTTGCATTGATTAGTTTTGCTTTCTCCTTTGCATAAATACTGCAACATACTAAATATCTTTTGTCTTTCCCATGTCCAGATTTCTTCTTCAGTTGTCTCCTGTTTCTCCTTACTCGGAAGAGCCATTGTTCCATCATGCTATGATACAACCTGTGTTAGATTTTCTACATTTAATCCTTCACTTCGCAGGTATTCCATAACGTCTGCTTCTATGTTTTTTTTCACTTCTACTTTACTAATATTCTGTTCTACATTCCCCCTCTGTGATCTTATTTTTTGCATCATCAAATTTTTCATATCTTGGTGCCTTTTCGTGTATTTCTTTTTGAATATCTTTGGGGCTGCTTTTTTGTATTGATTAATTTGACTTTCCTCCTTTGCATAAATATTGTACCATAGCAGATCTCTCCTTCTTTCCCATGTCCATATTTCTTTTTTATACTTTTCAAAAACATCTAGATTTTTTCTTTATATTTTCACATTTCCTCAGTCTCTTCTTTGTCTAAATGGGCCCAAGGTTTCTTGGTCTATGTAATGTTTTCCATGAATCTGTTGTATTAAAGAACACAAATTTGTATTTGAAGCTTTTGATATTTTTTCTTGTGCAAATATGTTTCTTTCCTCTAATTTCTCCCTTAACCTTTTTGTATATCTTCAGTCCATAAATTCTGGGCTTCTTGCATAATAGTAACAATACATATTTTTCCTTATCCTCAATAGTCTACTCAATCATCTTTATGGCTCTATAGTACTATAGTATAGTACAGAGTAAGAAAATTTAAACAGCAAACAATATCCCCTCACTAAAATATTTAATGCAAGTAAGTCTGTCAGAGGCACAGCTAGAGTGGTGCAAAAGGGCCTGCCACCCTGAGCACAAAGTAATAGGGGTCACTATCAGCAGATGCAAATCTGCCTTAAGATCATTCCAGTGCAGGGAGGCAGGACTGACTCTAAAGTCAGTCATGTTAAAAGGAGATGCCAGCAATTCCAGAAAATGTATTCTCAAGCAGAGAAATAACTACTTGCCATAACATATGAGTAGAAAAGGTTCCATGACTATATTTATGGGAAAAATATTGGAGGAAACAGAACATAAGACTTTGCAGATTATGTGTGAGAGGATGTTTTACAAGGACTGAATAGACTGCAGGACAGATGTATTTCCTGACTGGAAAATAAGTCAGCAAAAGAGATGCAGATAGCAGGTATACTGTTATTCAAATTTACCATAGCAACATGATTTGCTTGGTGGTGAACAGGAAATCAACTGCATAGCAATTATATGGTTGCCAATGACCGAAAAGAAGTTCAGAGACTTTCATCAGAGTACTGAAAATGGTCTATACAGGTAGATGCCCCATGAAGTCACTACAAGAAGATAGATGGAATCTTATTGATATATTTAATAAGAATTGATGCTGACATTTATGTAAATAGTTCCATGTTTTAAAGAGTTAGTAGCTACCTATCCCACCACCAACAAGCTGTCCAATGGAAAGCATCAACCTTTCCTTTCTTACCAACACCCAAGGAGTTCCCCAGGGATCTGTACTGGGCCTACTTCTCTTTAACATATTCATCAACAACTTCTGCCACTCCATCCCTGAAGCCTCAGTTATCCAGTACGCAGATGACTCCACCATCATCTGCTCATCCTTCTGCCCATATGAACTGCTACTAAAAACTCAATTAGCCTTCTCCAAAACTGAATCCTGTATGCAATCCAGTCACCTATTCCTAAATGCTAACAAAACAAAACTAGTGATTTTTACTCCTACCAAAACTCCAATTTCAATAAAAACATATTCTACATTAAAAGCCATAATAACACCCCCCTAGAAATCACTCCCAGTACCAAGCTACTAGGCATCACCATTGATGAAAACCTAAAATTTGATTCCCACATTTACTCCACAATTAAGAAAACCCATCAAAAAATCAGTCTCCTCTACAGATACAGGCATTACCTCAGCCCCTCCACCCGACAAACTCTCGCAACTACCTTCCTTCTCCCCTCTCTCATGTATGGCGCTCCCCTACTCTTCAATCTTCAGCTTGGCCTTCATTCCAAACTTGAATCCTGCTACCACAAAATCTGCAAATTTGCAACCAATTCTAAAAATTCTTCTCATCACTGCCACTCCCTACATACCCTCCAATGACTAGAACTCCCCAACTACCTAAAATACCTACAACTTACCACTGCACACAAACTCATCTTTAAACCTACAGAATGCCATTCTCTCACCACATCCCTAATACCCTACATACCCAGCCACTCCCTCAGATCCGAGAGCCAAAACCTCCTACAAGTACACAAACCCTCATATCCCCTTGGCCAATTACTACTATCCTACACCATAGCCAAACTATGGAACTCTCTTCCCCCTCCACTACACACTATACCAAGCCATAACAACTTCAAATCCCCCCTGCACTCCCATCTGTCTCCAAATGGGAATGCCCTTCTTATGCTCCTACCTAAACATCATGCTCCTACCTAACCTAAACACCTCCCCTACTCTTAAACCCATTGCCCCTCTTTATAATGATGTAGGATCAGTACATTGTTCCTGCAATAGAATATCCAATTTCCTCTGGTAATGAATTTATTCCCCTTTCTCAGTGGTATTTTATAATGTATAAGTCTAATAAATTGCACTCTATATGAATTAACACTTCACAATGTTTTAAATGACCTTTCTAAATCAATAAGTAACCCACATATTATTCTTTACTAGGAATGTTTAAATATTTCTAACTTAATCTTAACAATAATCTTATCTTATGTGTCTTATCTTCCCAAAGTTGCTCAAATGTCTGAAAACTGATTTTCATATTACATTTTCCTATCTAATATGTAACTTTATATTCTTCTGTAAGGAATGTTATGCAAGAAAGCCTTTTGCTTATGATATATCCTTTACTACTGTAATTTTCAAAAATGTAACCTCTGTTTCCATGAATGTAACTACTTGTGGAGCTTTTTTCCCCGGGCCTCCACTGAAAATGGGTTGCTCTAACCTAGTGGACTCTCCCAGTCAGCAAATTAAAATAAATAAATAAATGTTTCTTCTCATATAAAGAATTTCAAAAATATTAAGAAAAGAATATGTGTTAAAGAGAAATGTGATATGAGAAAAATGCACTCTAATTTCCATTCAGATAAAAGATTATTTGCATATAATGTTTAATGCTTAAGGCTGATAAATTAATAAAATAACAGTAATTAGTCAGTTAAGAAAATATTTGTTAGTAAGAATGCATGAGCCATACCTAGCAAATATGAAGTCTAAAAAATAGTTTGTATGTGCTATACTTTCTTGGAGTGGCAATATAGCTAGGGAAAAAAGTTCATAACTATGCAATGTATAATATTTATTGTACTAACAATCCAAAAAGAGATATTTCCCGGGATTCATGAAGCTTGCACCAGGTGCAGATGTAGCGTTGGTGATCTAACACCAAATATGGCCGAGCGATTCAGGTACGAGCTGTTTCCATGTGCACTACCTGCGTACGCTATGCCCGCACAGCTCCCGGCGCCTGTATGCTAATCACCCCATGCGCAGCAGTGTAGCATGCATAATGAAGGTATATAGTCCAAAAACAGAGGAGGCTCAACACGACCAATTAAAATCATAAAAATCTTTAATACTGCAGCAAGTAAGCGCTTTCACATTTCAAGAACGCTTCATCAGACTTAAATAACTGCCATAAAATCAACCTATTTAAATACTATTCAAAAAACACATCCACCAATCAGGAATGTGAATTAATTAATATAATACTAAATCAGCATTCATTTAAGAAAAACACTTATAAATATATTACATCTCTATAAAATTATTACAACATATATGAAATATGTCATACAAAATACATTTTAAAACTAATATCACACTTATTAAGTATTAAAGATTTTTATTGTTTTAATTGGTCGTGTTGAGCCTCCTCTGTTTTTGGACTATTGGATTTGATTATCGGTGGAAGGCTCTTTACTCAGTGCTACTTTGTTGGTTTACAAATGAAGGTATATATCGATTCAGAAAGTGGTGCAGGTGTAGTGTAAACATTTAGAAATGTAAACCGAAAAAAAAACGGTTTACATTTTTCAAACATAAAATCGGAGCCATGACAGCGGACCAAACTCGTGTATTATACTGTTAATATAGGCCAATGGCTAAATATATAGCCATTGGCATAAAACAACATGCACAAAATATGAAAAAGAACATTTAATATTATGCCCACACTAAAGCGAAGTTAAAGCGCAGGGCATCAGTGTATAAAGAGGATCGCAAGAAATATAAAAAAATATAAAATAAAACTGCAATGAAACACATATCACGATTTCCCCATAATAGTCAATGGCAGGCATGCTACACCATACTCATGGCGAAGGGTTGCTAAGGGGCAGTGACAGTGTTATGCGCAGTAGCTAGGAATTAGTAGGCAATGCCATGCAAATGAGAGGAGTAATAGTGAATCACAAATTTCCCACTGGTGTAAGGATGCACAAAACAGCATAGCGTTATAACACCGAGGTGAGCCCTTGAGATAAAAATGACATCAAGAGAGGGGTGTGTTGCCATTGCTGTAAGCACATTGGAGCATTGCTAAACCGGTCTGCCCCTAGCTAGGCAAAGCTGCAGGATAGGGGTGTGTCAAATTGCCCATAGCTATGCTTAGTGGAGAGTACACAAGGTAACCAAGTATGCATGTGAACGGAGATGAAAATGCGCGTAAACCCGATAAACGGGTATGTATGCCATGCATTCCAGCTGAAACAGGAAGGATATAGGAAAGAAATAAGGAAATGCTGCAGCAATGAAACTGGAGTACAAATGACTAAGTAACACCTAGGAGCCTACAGTGGGCCATTCACAACAGCAAACAAGGCTGCAAGCAGCTACCTGCAGAATAGGGAAGGGGAGGGGCTGTACTGCAAAGAAATCAGCAAAGTGTCAAAGCAGGACAAAGGCGATATGCACTATATCAGCTACAAGGCACAATTCGCCATGACTGGGTAGGGAATGTACAAAACAAGAAAGATGGCAGGTGGATGCATGCCTGATAATGGGAGGGAATCCAGGTCTAAAAGTGATTTAAAGGGCAACAGAGTAATCAAGGCAGGCAAGTAGATCTCCACAGTAGAGGCCCCCCACTTGCAGTACTCATTGCAAAACCCATAATTAAGACACGCAGCAGCTAGAATAGTTCATACACACCCACATACATCAGCAGCATCCATAGCACAATACTATAAAGTTTGAAAGCACCTCACACACATGTGTGTATTCCCATACACTCTGCACCAGTGGTGTATACAAATGGGGAACTTTTATTATGTACATGTTAGGGGCTGCCATAGCTTTGATCCATCAGCATCTGTTGGAGACTGAAGGTGGTGTGGAGGATGATGTACATGACCACTGCAGGCACCAGAGGAGAATGTTCAGACCCAGGCTAACCTACCAGGGACAACATGATCTGGAAATAGCAGAGCATTACAGGGTGGACAGGGACACCCTACAGCATCTTGTGGAGCTGTGCTGGCCACGCCTCACAGCCAGAACAAACAAAGGGGAACCCATCCCAGTGGATATGAAGGTATGTGTAAGCCTGAGAATACTAGCTACAGGTACTTTTCAAAGACCAACTGGGGATATCATGGGGATCTCACAGGCATCAGCATCCAGGGTACTACACCAGTTCCTGGATGCCATGTTACCATGTCAATGAGTACATATACTTCCTCCGAACGCAGGAGGAGTTGGCCAGCAATATGCTTCTCTTCCACCATGTGGCAGAATACCCGGAGGTACTGGGTACAATAGACTGCATGGACATACACATCAGGTCACCACCCAGTGATCAGGGAAGGCACTACATAAATCACAAGGGATACCCCTCCATCAACTGCCAGGTTGTGTGCAATACCCAGGGGATTATCATGGATGTGTGTGCTGGCAGCCCTGGAAGCTATCACAACTCCCACATTTGGCATGCCTCACAGCTGTATCAGTTATTTGCCAGGGGGGATATCCCAAATGGACACCTGGTGGGAGATGCTGGCTATGCACTGGAACCGTGGATGATGACTCCCATCAGAAATGCACATACACCCATGCAGGAAAGCCATAATGAGGTACATGCACAAACCAGAATCATCATAGAGCATGTGTTTGGGATGCTGAAATAATGGTTCCATTGCTTGGACATATCTGGTGGAGCCTTGCAGTACTCTCCAGGCATGTGTGCCCACATCTTCATAGTGTGTGCCATGCTACACAATATGGTCCTGTGGAAACAGCTGCAGCAGGGACAGAATGGTGAAGGCCCTCATAGCCCACCACCATTGCCAAGGGCCCCACAGGCACAGAGGTACTCAGACCACGAACACTCTGAGCCAGCCCCAGTAGGCAGATGGAGGCATGCCTAGTATGCCCATGCCTTGGCAAAGAGGGAATGTATAGCACACACACTGACAGTGTAGGGACTGACACCCTTATCCAACTGCACACACAGTAAAGATGGATGACACACACACACACACAATTCTACATGTAAATTGTCATGTATAGGCAGTCTACTGTGTGCATCCAACATAGGCAGCCCTCAACTATTGCACACACAACAGCCAGTGGCACAAGGTAAGTCAACACCTGAACAGTAAACTAAGCTATCAGCATGTATGTATAGATTCCTAGGTAGGTACTTGGCCAACTGCCAAAAGCCATTCATAAGCCCAGCCAAAATGTGTCAGCATTTGCCACCCCATTGAGTCATTAACCATCCCTCTGTGGAGCAGAGCCAATGGTGGGATCCCTGGGGTGCATCTACCATTCCCCATCCACCCTTCAAGGTTTCTCTTGCAGAGTGTTAGTGAGAGACTCTGCAAAATGTAGATAGGGATGTTGTTCCAAAGTATGGGGAGTGTCTGTGACAGGAAGCTGTCCCTCCAGCATCTTCCGGTTATTGTTGTGGCAAGGTCAGTTCATTACAGTGTGTGGCTCACTGTGACATGGATTCCCATAGGTGGAGCATATCCATCAAGCTAGAGTTTGACATGGCTGTGTTGGTCAGTGGAGATCATCTCTGGGTAAACAAGATGCCACTGAGTAAAGCAGGAGTGTATCCAGTCCGGCTGCATAGGCCATATGTTGGAGGCCAGTATTCCCCTTGTTGAGGTACATTCGCGGACCCCCCCAGCTGTTGGATGTGTAGTCTGAGGTACATCCCACATGGATTATTATACCCTATGATGGGACTGATGAGTGATGAGTAAAGGGGCACTATAACCCCAGTATGTCTAGATGGGAATCCTTTAGTAGTCATATGGCCTACATAGAAGGATGTCCTAACTACTGTGGAGTTATGATTGTCATAGGGGAGATCACTATCTACCATAGTCCCCAGATACCCCATTACCTCATCTGTATTAAAGTGGCCGCCGCTCATGTGTTAATATGTGGGTGCCAATTCCACTATGGAATGACCATGCAGTTAGTGGCACTTGGCTGAAGGCCATGTCAGTGGCACCCTGTGACACTCTCTGTGAGGCCCCCTGAGGGATGTCTGTGTCAGCTGGACTATCAGTCATGGCTCCCAGTTTGCAGTCATTGCCAAACATGTTCTGCCGTAGTCCACCTGTGTTTGCCTGTACATCTGAGATGTATATCCCAAACAGTAGGGCTCCCAGGACTGAGTCCTGTGGGACACCAGTCGTGACTGTTCAAGAGCTGGACCTGGAGACCGCTAGTCATACCATGTGGGTTGTGTGCGTAAGCCTGTTGGCAACCCAACCTGTGATGTATGGGTGAATGCACAGGCTGGTGTGTTTATCAATAATACCTCAGTGGGGCATGGTGTCAAAAGCCTTGGTGAGGTCCAGGTAGTATGTGCGAACCACCTCCCCTGTCATCTAACGTCTTGGTGACTGTATGTAAGACATAAAACAGGTTCAGTAGGCATGAACTGCAGTCAAACAAGCTGACCTGGGTTGGGTCACATGTCCGACAGTTACCAATGTAATTGTTAATGAGTGCCATGAGGATGCAAACCATGCCATTGCAGACCAGGCTAGTCAGGCTTATGGGGTGGTAGTTACCATGGTCAGTTGTGATTTCCCTGTGATGGAGTGGAGTAACCGTTGCCACGTGCCATTGTATGGGCATGTAGCCTGTAGAGAGGCTGAGGTAGGAATGTCTAATTAGGTGGGGGGGGCAGGTTGTCATGTACGGTTTGCAAGATGCAGTCTGGGTCAACAACTGCCTCCATTGATGCTGTGTTCTGCTGTTAGAGAGGGCCATTTCCACCTGTGTGTCTCTGATGGCTGGGATACTGTACCTTACGGGTAGTGTTGTGGGCTCTTTAGGGGGTTAAGTATGCACCGCATGTATCTGCAAGGATGCTGGCGATATCAGTAGGGTCAGCATATTTTGTGCTATATTTCACTGAAACAGTGCAAATCTGTGTGTCACCACGTAGATCCTTGACATAGCCAAAGAAGGCTTTGTGGTTATCTTTCGAATCCTTGCATATTCTCCTGCTGATGTTAGCCTTGGATGATGTCATGAGGGACCTATGTATCATACTAATCATGGTCACAGATGCCAGCTCTTCGTGGCATTTGCTGTGTGCCTGGAACACTGTCCTACGCCTGTTTATTGCAGAGGTCCACCAGATCGGTGTCCTTGTCTTGGAGGAGTGAGTCTTGGTTTACCAGCAATGGCACGATCCATACATCTGTGTAGGTGCCTATAGACTGCATTTTTAAATCTGTCTGCATCTGGAGCAGTGTTTCCCCTTAGCATGGGGGCTGTGAAACCCCCCACCCCTGTCACTAGTAGTGTAAATGTAGCTGTAGGAAAGGTAAACACTGCGGTATCTGTGGGTGGGGGAGATGCTAGATTGTGGAAACAGTTAATAGTTCATGGTCAGATCTAACCAGTGACCAGTAAACCTCCACTGTGGTGCATCTGTTGCCCATATTGGTGATGACCACATCTAGTAGCTCCCACCCCAAGTTAGGGAGGTTACCACCTGATACAGGGCATATGAGGTGATACATTAAAGGAAGCGCTGGTCCCGGAAGTGAGTACCGGAGTACGTGTCCCTGTTAATGGTATGGTAGTTGACATCGATCAATGCCAGAGTGTGTGTTAGGACTGTCATGTTCTCCACTGTCTCCAGGTAGGTGGAGTGGAGGTCATGGGTCATGGAGGGTGATCTGTAGCAGGCCACATTCAACATTGTGGTTGTGGCTGATGTTAGCTGCACATGGATGATCACAGAGGTATCATGCTGTCCCACTAACCTGGAGGTGTAGGTATCCCTGATGAATATGGATACAGCCCCTCCATGTCTGTCAGTCCATGTTCCATGGCTAAAATGTGTAGTATGAGTTGTAGTCTGGTAGTGCTGATGTGCTATCAGGAGCCTTAAGACAGATTGCAATTAATGCACAGATGTTGATGTTGTCCATCCTGAGGAGTGCTGTGAGTGCATGCATGTTGTGATCACAACTCCTGGTGTTGAGTAGCATAAACCACATTAAATCTGCTATTGTGCTGTTTACAGAGCTGGTATTCACCTTTGGGACTCTCCTATATAAGGCACCATGGGGGGCGCCAATAGCCTTGGCCAGTATTCCAAAGTGTAAAACAGACACATAGGCCAGTATGGAATCAGTGCATGCATGTTCCCCATCTGTGCTTGATTGTCATCTCCCCTGTAGGTAACCTAGTGGTAAGCAATAGAAAGCCTTAACCTTATACAAGTCTTTTAGCTTTCAA
Source organism: Protopterus annectens (assembly GCF_019279795.1). Taxonomy (NCBI): domain Eukaryota; kingdom Metazoa; phylum Chordata; order Ceratodontiformes; family Protopteridae; genus Protopterus; species Protopterus annectens. The sequence continues at coordinate 1,342,540,602 of NC_056739.1, read as the reverse complement.
GATAGGCATTTGGTGTGACTATGTATCAGTGTTCTGTATGTCCATGCTGTACTCAACTGTTCCCTGACTACATGGTGAGTTCACACTGTATATTGTGATCTGAAGGTCTGTTTATTCGCATATTATGGCTGTGATGGCCTGCATGTTAGAGGTGCACAGATAGCTTACTATATATCTGGTCAAGGGCAATTAGAAGCATAGCAACAGTGTGTTGGCCTTCCCTGCACCATTGATGCAGTAACTGAGCCTCTGTCAAGCACAGCCAATGAAGCAATTCTAGGCAGAGTTACAGGAAGCTGTGGAAGACTGGGGTTGTGGAGGGTGATAGGGGCACTTACTGATCTAAATAGGGCATGTTAATGTGGCAATTCAACACCATTCAATTTCCCCAACAGGTCTTGCAGCTATCAAACTAGACAGGCTCACCCACCCCCTGGCTGTATGATTCTGGGACACATGATCACAGGGGTGTATAGTCTGTTACCCATTCACACAACAAGGTTTCCCTTGAAGTGTGTCATTGATGGGTTATGCTTAATGTAGTTAGGAATGTAATGTATTGTCTCACAGTACATTTGTTATATGTTGTTATGTCATGAGTATGTGAAGCTCAGTGAGTTAGGGGGCTACTGCCCTTTGCTTAGCCTAGCTTACACATAGAAAGATCTAAATAGGAAATAGGTGGAAGCGATGTTAATGTCAACAGTGTAATGGTTACAGCATCCACATAGTATCTGTGCATTCGAGGTTACAATCCCGATAAAGGCAGGGATGTTTATCACGTTTAAAAGTATACATTAACCACAGCTTGCAGATATAGGCAGTAATCATCTGT
>NC_056739.1:1342504767-1342537267 GCF_019279795.1 Protopterus annectens | reverse complement strand
TACCTGCATGCTATACAGGAAGCATTTAATAGTGCCTTAATGAATCAGCCTGCATTTACCATACTATTAGTCCACTAAGGGATAGCTGTTCACATATATTGTCATACCATAACCAATTATGCAACTGCTGTACAACATCTGCTGAAACCTTAACATACCTGGACACAGACACACTAACATGGCCCTATGTGAAATAGATGCCATTATACAATTGAGCAACTGCTGATGTAACAGGGTTTGTATGAACTAATCCCGTTTCAGAGGGTTGTAAGGTCCGTACACCAGGAAGTTTTACCGAGTACTGATTATAAGCACAGTATGATACACAGTAACACCAAACTAAATATGTCTGGTAAGCACACTGTAAACCCCCGAACATTATATGCATAGCTATGCAGCCTTGAGCTGTTCAAACAACCTGGCCAGACTGACACATATGCAGAAGTATTAGGTACAGACAAAACCTGCACAAGTAGCAATGTTCAGAAATATAACAGCAGTACTCACATTTAGACCAACTCCTCCAGGCATTACACACAATATATTACGTTTCGTCTCAATACAGCTGTTGCAATGGATTCCAAAAAAACCTCCACGCTGTATTCATCACAAGTAAGGCAAAGGGACAATGCCCAAGTGAAGTACTCAGTTATACTCCACTGTAGCCACAGTATTGGCTAAGGCAGTAGCAGCGCAGCTGATGTGCATGTAATTAGCTACTTAGGAACACCAATTGGCCATCGGGATAGCACATGTTACTGATCTGTAATTATAAAAGGTTGCCTTGTCACACATTCAAACCATCTGTATCTACCTGTAGGACAGTACAAAACACTGAAATAAGAAACAAAAATGAGTAGTACACTACTTAACAACCCCTCCGATTATTAAGACGGTATGTATAACATGTAGTATGTTTGTGTATGTAGTATCTGTTCTGTAAGAATTACAGTGTAATCAATGCATATAGTGGAAATAGCTAACTTGTAGCAATGTGTTGTTGAGCAGTAGTAATCCTTGTAGTATTCTATGTGTGTACTGCTGTAGGTCACATGGCACACCACATACACCACAAGGGATGCTATAGGCTTGGAACCCACCATTTTGCTTTCAGTCACTGTCAGTGTCAGGAGTGGTCCAACAAGTATGTACTATAACAGGGGATAGTATATGTTGTTATATTGTAACAGTCAACATATGTATGGGTGTATAAGTAAGATGAACATGTTAAAGGTGGGCTTACCGTGCAAATATGGCGTGCATTGTGGGATATTGTGCCAGTAACTGTGTAATGTACAGGTGTCTAGGCAGATCTGTATTTTATTCTACATAGCAGTTCTGATATGTTATGCAAACAGTAGTTATATCTATTGGCAATTACAATACTCAATGACAGGATACATAGCATTAGTATTCATCTGATAGGTTAGCAGCATGATAGCAAAGATAATTGGAAGAGCCAGGTAACTATCCATGCACATAACACATGTAATATCCACTTCGCTACTATTGTTTGCAAGCAATAACAGCTGTGCATGTGTACATGTTATGCAAATGTGTAGTGACCCTTGTTACAGGGCTGGGCCAAATATCTATGTGCACACCTACATAGAGTGGATATTGAGAGTACAGACACACTGGTTCAACTACGAGATTTGTGTAGCCCATCCTAACAGCGGCCAGCACATACTATATGTAAGGTAGTGCACAGCACTGGTAATGAAACAGGTTGCACATCATCTTTAACTCCAGTGTAATGTCTGCAGTAGGAGTGTAAGATGTAGGAGACAGCTGCCCATGTGTAATAGCCGCATCATAGATGGCTCACATTATCTGATTATATCCTGATCATGTTGGTAGTGGCAATAGAGCCTATTAATACATGACTCTGTTTGGGGAGTGGGTGTCTGTGCCCAACAGAGCTCATGGTCCTGGTGGATATGTGAGTATATACCCAGAGAAGGAAACAGATCTGTAGACAAATGCATCATCTGTAATCAACTAACAGAATGTGATGTGCTCCTCAGAGGAGGTTCGCTGCCAAGGGTAGCTACACTGTTTCTGTAATAGCCAGTGTTGTCATGTCCATAACACAAATAATTACATGTGAGCATCACTGTCTATAACATCTTCATAGGCAATACAAAGACTAAAGACAGTACTTTGTACTTGTAGTACTGACTGCTCATATAGGCATGTCCACTAGTCAGCTACTGGTGTCTCCTAATGTGAGCTTAGTGTATGTGGCCATCCTGGGGGAATGTAATCTCTATGTCATGTACACTGCCAGACCCACTTAACACCACACCCCACACATTGTCTGGGATGCAGCTACAAGGGTAAGCTGGACAGCAGCCCAGTCTACAGCCATGACTGGACTGGACAGTCATGAGGTGTAGTTTAACACATACAGCTCATCAACACAACCAACACATACCCTTACCAGAACACAGTAAGGACACCCACACACACTACCGGTAATCACACACATTCACAGACGCATCTAAGTATCTGGCCGAACAAGTGACCCCCCCAAGCAGGAAGAGACAGACACCGATATACACAAACTGTATGACATAGTATGCATAATTGTGCCACACCCCTGAACACATGACTGGAAACATGCCCAACAGTACTCATTTGTGAGTGCAAACCCTAGCACTATGTTACACACCGACCTATAAGAGGGCATACATACTGTCAGCTACCTGTCTGACATGGTTAGCCACATACTCATACACTCAGACCACCTACTGATGTATACACATGGCTCTGGCATATTCCATGTTGTTGTGCAGGACCTGTGATGCAGTAGCCTGGACAGCATGGAAACACATGTAGGAACTGCTAGGTCTTGTAGGCCATGCAGGTATGTCCAAAGGCCTGGGAAGCATTCCACCACTGGCCAGAATGATACTCCAGTACAGGGACAAAAGGATTGTATTCCGCAATTGTGTAGTGTAGTGTAGTGGTGCATGTCACAGGGTATCCAGTATCTGTCATCCTGGAATAATATGGTTGACAGACCATGATGCTTTGCTGGACATGGCCTTCACCTGTCACCCCTGGGAATCTGGATACAACCTAGGACTCATGCTTCCCCTACAGTGCCTTCACCATGTATGGTTCAGGTGAGGGTCCACTGCTGTTACAGGGACAGCCAAGCAATACACTGCTGGTCTCACTACACAATGATATATGTCAAAAATACTATACGGACAAACATATGTCAATCCCTAACATGGAGAACATATATGTGCAGTGACTGAGATATGGTTCAATGCTCCGGAGAGCACACCTGCATGACCATGTTATAACACATACCTCACCTCTTTCCCATTATCCTTTATTGGAACACAAGGTCCATAGGCGTGTCCATATTCCTGAAGGATATGTACACCCCCTCGCTAATTGCACTTGCATAACATCAGATGCATTATGCTGAGCAACTACCTTTGTGCCACAGTGGAATTCAAAAAGCACCTTGAGACAGATCACCCACCAGGCCGCGGACTTACCAACTGCCATAATGTGCTGTAATGGGGAAGAATAGATCTGAGACAGAACCATACTACTGGCTACTATCAACTATTCCATTATGAACTGTGAAGACTCCTCATGTACCAACACCTGCACTCAATGCATGTTGGATTCCATCGACCCCACTGACCTGGACCACAGTAGTCACACAAACAGGGCTAACAGTATGCTACACATAGTTAGTCTCCAATGCCAATGTTATGTTCCCTAAAAGCACAGTGGTGAGTGCCATGGCACCCATGCAGATGGACAATGCATGTGCAAATGCTGAATACTACACAAATGATACCTAAGCAGTCAGATATGTGCAGTGATTGTGCCATTGAAACAGAACTAGGAGTCAACCCAACACAAACAAGTAGACAAACTGGTGGTGCCATGCTTTAAACTGTACCACAGAAGGTAGTAACTGTTGCAAGAGCGAACACACATGAGTGTAGGTGATCCCTGTTCAGCCTCAGTAAGATGCAGATACACCATATGAAACCATGCAAAGCTACCATGAAACCAATCAGCCACATATTAAGAGGCCAAGCACAGAGCATTCTATAGCTGTGTCATTAATCGTAATGGCAATGACAAAACCTGCCGTGCTGCACAGCACTATAGCATGGAAAGTACTGCACCTACAGAAATAGCACCCGCCCATCCTGATAGGGCCTTGGAGAATCTAACCCACTCCCACCTCCCTCCACCCCCAACAGTACACTTAGTAATATATCCATGTACACTACAGGGCCCCTGTACTAACGACTATGCAGGTACAAGCTGCACTCTCTAATGCCATACATACAGCTTTCATGGGACCTGTCACCATCCCAGGGTGTATCCTACACAAATGCAAGAACATTCAGCTATCCACATACTCATCATGTTCAATCATAACTCCATGTCCGGCAGTGTACACACCGAATGGTGCACAGCAACAGTTATCCCACCCCACAAAGGAGAAGACACCATTGATAATGGGACATAGTGCACAACTACCCTGCTGATTCTGGTCTGTACGGTCATGAACCATGGTCAATGTAATTGATGTACTCGGTACAGATGTAGATGACAGTAGGATTGATTCACACTGCATATCATGACCTTACCAGGTCATATGACACCATCACCCATATTGTGTTCCAGCTACACTCAGTAAACTAGGTTCATAGTTAGGTACTAGGCTATCGGCCCAAGGGCCTACGTAAGCCTAGCCAACAAGGTTCTCTGGCTTACGCTACCCAAGAAAGTTATTTTCCTATGCCACTATTGAGCAGAGACACAGAAGTGATCCCTGGGGTGTATTTCCTATTTCCTATCCACTCATCAAGATTTTTCTTGAAGAGTGCTAATGAAGAACTTTGCTTGACATAGATGGGTAGCCTGTTCCAGAGTATGGGAAGTCCCTGGGACAGGAATCGATCCCTCCAGCATGTCCTGCTTATTGTGGTGAGAAGGTTTAGGTCCCTAGAGCATGTAGTTCGAAGGGATTGGGATTTCTTTAGATGTAGCATGTCCAACAGCTCAGGGTTTGACATAGCTTTATATGTTAGGCAGAGATCACTGCAGAGTAGATGATATGCTACGGAGTAAAGCTGGAGTTTTTTGAGGCGGTCAGTGTAGGGCATTTGTTTGAGGCCAGTAATCCTCTTTGTGAGGTACTTCTGTGGCCTTTCCAGCTGCTGCAGATGTCTTGTGAGGTACATTCCAAAATGGGTGTTGTACTCTATAATGGGTCTAATGAATGTTGAGTAGAGGGGAACAATAACCTCTTTTTTCCTGGATGAGAACCCTTTTATGATGAGGTGTGCTATGTAGAAGGACTTCCTGACTACTATGGTGATGTGACTATCAAAGGAGAGACTACTGTCCACCTGGGTCCCAAGGTCTCTTATCACACATTCGGTGTTAAGTAGATTGCTGCCTATGTGGTAGTTCATGGGTACATAGTTTTTACCAAAGGGGATGATACTGCACTTTTTGGCATTGAGCTTGAGGCCATAGATCTGACACCAGGCATCTGTATCAGCAAGGCCCTTCTGTAGGATGTCAACATCATTTGGGGACTTGACTATGGCTCCTAGTTTGCAGCCATCTGCGAACTTCATTAGCCAGAGGCCTTCTGTGTTAGCCTGTATGTCAGAGAAGTAGATACCAAACAGGAGAGGTCCCAGGATGGAACTCTGTGGTACTCCACTTGTCACTGCTTTGAGGTCAGATTTGGAGTCTGCAACTTTTACAGTGTGGGTTCTGTCAGTGAGCCAGCTGGCAACCCATCTTGTGACGTAGGGATTTATACCTAGTTTAATGAGTTTAGCTATAATTCCAGAATGGGGAATGGTGTCGAAAGCCTTGGCGAGGTCAAGATAGGATGCGTGAACCACCTTACCCTCATCTATGGCTTTGGTGACAGCCTCAAAGAAGTCGATCCAGTTCAGGAGGCATGATCTGCATTTCACAAATCTGAACTGGGTGGGATCCAGAGTTTGGAGGTTACCAATGTCTTTGTTTATGAGTTCCATGATGATACGTTCCATGGCCTTACAGACCAGTCTCGTCAGGCTAATAGGTCAATAGTTCCCAGGATCAGTGGTGGCTCCCCCTTTGTGGAGTGGGATAACTGTTGCTGTGTGCCATTTAATGGGCACAAAGCCTGATGTGAGGCTATTATTGAACATGGTGCTTAAGTGGGGAGCCAGTTTTTTCTGAAGTTCGTGTAAAACGCAGCCTGGGATTTTGTCTGGTCCCATGGATACTGTGTTTTTGGCTTTAGAGAGTGCAGCTTTTCCCTGCGTAGTTGCAATTACAGGAACTCTGCATTCTTCCTGTATAGATATGGGCCCTTTAGGGGGTGAGGGGGGGTAAAGTTAGCACTGAACCTATCTGCCAGGATGTTGGCAATATCAGTTGGTTCTGTAATTTTCGTGCCTTTGTGCTGTAACTCAGAGCAGATCTGGGTGTTGCCGTCGTGATTCTTGACATAGCTATAGAATGCTTTGTGGTTGTCCTTAGAATTAGTGGCGATTTTGTTTTCGCAGCTAGCTTTGGAGGATCTTATAAGGGATCTCAGCTTCTTACTGAGGCTAACCAGGGAGCTCCTCCACTCATGGGATTCTACTCTCTTTTGCAACAGTTTCTTCCTTCTGTTGTACAGTTTGTTTATGACAGGGGACCACCAGATTGGCTTCCTTCTTTTGGAGGATTCTGTCTTGGTTCTGTTTGGGATAGCACAATCCATGCACTCGTGTAAGTGCTTATAGAGTGCATTTGTGTAGGATTCAGCAGTTGTAACTGTATTGTCCATCTGCATGGGTGTCATGAAGTTCACCACTTCTGTCTTAAGAAGCATGAAGATGGCTTTGGAGAAATTTTTTACAGTGGTTTCCTTAATGGGGGTGGGGGTAGCATGTGGATATCAAGGGTGATTAGCTTATGGTCGGATCGGACCAACGAGGAGTTGACTTCAGGTGTGGAACGCCGGTTACTCATGTTGGTAATGACTAGGTCTAGGATATTGTTGCCCATGGTGGGGGTGTGGATAACTTGATCCAGGTCATTGGAGTTTATGAATTCCAGAAAGCATTGAGCTAAGGAGTTGGTACACAAGTAGTTTTCCCAGTTAATGGTGGGGTAGTTGAAGTCGCCCATTATTAGGGTGTTTGGTTGAATCCTAAATTTTCCAGTACATCAAGAACAGAGGAGTGGGAATCCTAGGGCATGGTGGGGGATCTGTAGCAAGCTACAATTTGGATTGCATTTTGCCCAGAGTTAGTTGCACTTGGATAACCTTGGATGCATTATGCTGAGCAACTAGCCTGGAGGTGTGGATATCCTTAATGAATATGGACACACCTCCACCTTTGGTGTTTCGGTCCAGGTTACATAGCCGAAAAGTGTGGCATGAGTTATAGCCTGGTAGTGTAGGGGTGCTCTTTGCAGCCTTGACCCAGGTCTCAGTCACTGAACAGATATCAATGTTCTCCATTTTAAGGAGTGCCTCGAGTGAGTGCATTTTGAGATTTAGACTTCTAGCATTGAGTAGCATTACCCTCAGTTTTTGCTTGCCTGTTCCTGTAATGGTGGTGAATTTGTTATTTGGACCTTGCCTAAAAAAGGCACTATAGGGGCAGCAAGAGCCTTAGCCAGTATCTGGAATCCCAGGGGTGACAGGTGCAGGCCATCTGTGGCAAAGCATCGTGGTCTGTCGACCATGTCATCCCAAGCAGACAGATACTGGATCCCCTTAGAATGACACCAGAAGCTTAGCCAATTGTTGAAGTCAATCATTTTGTCCTTGTACTGCAGTATCATTCTGGGTGATGGCAGAATGCTACTCAGGGCTAGGGTCATAACTGCCTGGGCTACAAGATCAGAGAGCTCTTCCATGTCTCTTTTCATGTAGTCCAAGCAGGTACATCTCAGGTCATTCACACCAACATGGACAATGACAGAGTCATATTTGTACTTGTGGAGTGACCTGAGTGCTTGGGTTATGTGACAGATCCTGGCACCCGACGGGCAGCTGACAGTAACCTTCTTCTTGTTTAGCCTGGTGAGTGGGACCTCAGTGTGCCTGACTATAGAGTCACCTATGACTAGTGTGTTGGGTACGTTGTTTTGCCTTATTGGCTGTGGTTGAGTGGCATACTGAGTCTGTGGACTATGTGTCATTTGGGTTGTGTTGGGGGATGGAGGTTGCTTGCGTTTCTGCTTCGGAGGTCTCTGTTGCTTAGACAGAATATTATTGAGAGCCTCCGTGAATGTTTTTGTGTCACTATGTGTGGATTTTGGTGGTGTAGATTTAGTGAGACTATGTGATGAGTGTGGTGTGGTGCATATGTTTACCTTCGCCTCATGACTGTCAAGTTCAGTCTTGTTTGGAGGGAGCTTCACCTCCAGTTTGGCTAGATAAGTGCATATCTCACAGGTTGTAGTGTTAGGTGGTAGGAGGAGAGGGCTGTCTGTGTACATGAGGCAATTTCTACTTTGCCTCAAGATGGCCAGATTCATCAGATAGACAGGAGAGAACACTGGGAGCTGACCCTTGGACATGCCTGAATAAAAAAACCTAGTTTCCTCTAGATAAGTGAGGAAAGTGAGTACAAGAGCTGTTTTTCTCTAAGCAAGTGAGAAAAGTAAGTACAAAAACTGTTTTCCTTTAGGTAATGAGGAAGATTGAGTGCTATAGTAATTAGTAGCTTATTTAGTGCTTACAAGTTCTGAACAAGTGCTGAGTATGAATAAGCAAATTTAAGTGCTAAAACTAAGAATCTGTATCTGCACTAGACGAGTTACAGGAAAGAAACAAGTGCAAATGCAGGCTTTCAAATCAGAAAGTTGAGAGAGATGGAAGAGATTGCCCAAACGGCCAATAACTACAATTTCTGAGCCAGAACCACTCCTTATGTGGTAGACAGGTTACCTAGTGCTTACCACTCCCACTGATAAGCTAGAAGGCTTCCCTCCAACGCAGAAAGGCTTGAGGGGCTCAGAAGATTACATACAGTCCTGGATACAGCAAATCTGTATTTGGAACACTAGTTACAGGAAAGGTAGGAAACAGGCTTACAATATATATACATTTTTTTACAGAAAAGTAGCAAAAACAGTAGTAAAAACAATTCACATGCAGTGCAAGCTAGCACACTTGAGTATGTAGCAATATTAGACCAAACACAGTTTAAAAAAATGCAATTAAATTAAAAAGGACTAAAAGCAAGTGCAAAACAAGTTTATTAGGTAGAATGTGGTAAAGAGATGGGACTGGGGGAGTGTCCCAAATCAAATCTATAGTGGGCCGGGCAACTGCAAAAGTCACCAAATTTAAACTACAAACCAAAAATAGGGAGGTGGGGTGGATCAAAACAGTTTCAACAGAGATCTAAGCAACAATTAACAGTACAAACTCTAAAACCAAAAAAATATACTCAGCTCTGTATATTTGCAGATCAGTCTCTCAAAACATGAAGACAACAGTTTCAACAGAGATCTAAGCAACAATTAACAAACTCTATAACCAAAATAAATATACACAGCTCTGTATATTTGCAGATAGTCTGGAAGGCAGTCTCTCAGAACACAGGTTCCAGCAATTAATATACCTATGTAACAGGAGTGTTTGGCAACTGGACTGCTGGCAGAACCCACACTACAGAGGGTGTCCGATGAATACATGCACATCAAACCAGTGCCAGCTACAGTAATACAGGGGTAATTCCTGGTACGCCCCCTCTTTGGTATCTATACCACATAGACTAACACAGAAGGCATCAGCCTATTGATGTCTGCAAATGGCTATGAACTAGGAGCAATTGTCGACTCATTATGTGCTGCGTTCAACATACAGAAGGGCCTTAGTGCATCAGATGTGTGGTGTGTGATGTATGGCCACATTCTGACAGCTAAGTATTGCATTGTCATCCCCTATGTTACAAACCCTGTACCCATTAACTACCATCTAGGCAGCGGTCAGCATGATGGCAACTGCGTGTATGAGATGCAGATGGACAGTACTTCCCTTTGATAGTTACGTCACCACAAAAGACAGGTAGCCATATGTGGCACCCCTAATCATGACAGGGTGCCATCCAGGAATATAGAGATAACTGCTCAGTCATACTCAACTCCCATGTGGCCCATAATAGATCACATATTTCCTTTAAGGGTTAATGCCCATGTTTACATGGCCTACACTGACCTTCACAATCCCTAGCTGCACTATGTAGCATGCAGCCTACCCTGAATAAAGCCATGTCCAACCCACAGGTGTTGGACATGCTAGACTTAACACATCCTGATCCCAAATAAATGCATACGTCATTGACATCCACCTGTCTAGTACAAGGATCACAACATGCCTGATAGATCCCTGTCCCATACACTTAACATAGTCTTGCCATACTATGCATCCCTGTCCAGCGGAGCTGCACATCACCCCTCTCTGTGACATGGTGTGATGACCGCATGCCAAACATACCAGTAACCATGTGTATCAGTTCTGTGGCACTGTTTGAACTGGCCACTGAATATTACCTGTCTGTTGCCTACAGTTAGGTAACCTGTCTGCCTAGGCTCATAAATGGCCCAGGGCATATAGCCTACCAGATCACTATGACCATACATGCCATAGTTGATTCCCAACCCTGCAAATACCATCAGGCTAGCTATTGTCCCATGTGTTACACATGCGCAACACAGGCAATACATGGCAGGATGCTATATAGCTGTACAGTGCCATATAGATGTATATGCCAAAACACATATGCTTGCAAGTCTGCAGAGTTACAGGTCATGTCCCTAACAGTTCTGTATGACTATATATGTGGCATATACACAGCATTAAGGTCAATTGCATTAATGTGAACACATCCAGGCATGTGCTGATAGGTAAAGACACCACTACAGGCAAACAGACATGCCCACGTCAAGACAACATCCACATAGTGTATGAGCAATGTCATCACATGACACACACATATATGATGATAACATCACATCACCACTAGGTGTCAAATGTGTGTGACTTATACATGTCAGTGGTGTTAGTGTCATGTAGATCTACAAAGACGTATTTGTAAACTTAATAAATGTGATACACATGTATGTTCAGCTGTACTGCTGTACTCTGTGAGTTACTGTGACCTGTCTCCATCGTTATGTCTTCCAGGTATGCCCCATACCTGCCTGCCACCATACAGCTGCTTGGAGGATGAGGTCCTCATCCCATACCTCCTCGACAACTACACAGCACTCTTCAGCCATGTACCACAGGAAGCACAGCAGCAGGATGCCCTGTGGGAGGAGCTCTGCAGGAGGGTAAATGATGTTGGTGGTCACAATCGCACCTATCAGCAGGTGCACCGACACTGCACTGACCAGATAAGATGAGCAAAACAGCATGCCAATGCAATCGCCAGGGAACAAGGTGCAACAGGTGGGGGGCCACTCACCCAGCCCCCACTCACATGTACAAGGGACAACTGGCCAACCTGGGGACACCTGCAGGCCTCCATCCACAAGCATTAGCTGGTGTGTCTGTCAACCACCGAGCCTGGAGTTGCCGGGTAAGTCACTTCTTCTTTTTCTTTTGGCTGCTCCCATTAGGGGTCGCCACAGCAGTTCAACTGTTTCTATTTCTTCCTGTCCTCTGCATCTTGCTCTGTCACACCAACCACCTGCATGTCCTCTCTCACCACATCCATAAACCTTATCTTAGGCCTTCCTCTTTTCCTGTTACCTGGCAGCTTTATCCTTGGCATCTTTTTCCCAATATACTCTGCATCCTTCCTCAGCACATGTCCAAACCAACGTAATCTTGCCTCTCTGGCTTTGTCTCCAAACCTTCCAACATGGGCTGACTCTCTAATATACTTATTCCTAATCCTGTCCATCCTCGTCACACCCAGTGTAAATCTTAACATCTTCAACTCTGCCACATCAAGCTCTGACTCCTGCCTTTTTGTCAATGCCACTGTCTCCAACCCATATAACATAGCTGGTCTCACTACCCTCTTGTAGACCTTCGCTTTCACTCTTACTGGTACTCGTCTGTCACAAATCAATCCTGAAACTCCTCTCTACCCACTCCATCCTGCCTGTACTCTCTTCTTCACCTTTCTTCCACACTCACCATTACTCTGAACTGTTGAGCCCAAGTATTTAAACTCATCCACCTTCACCACCTCTACTCCCTGCATCTTCACCATTCTTCTATCCTCCCTCTCATTCACACACATATATTCTCTCTTAGTCCTGCTGACCTTCATTCCTCTTCTCTCTAGAGCATATCTCCACCTCTCCAGGTTCTCCTACACCTGTTCCCTACACTCATTACATATCACAATGTCATCTGCAAACATCATAGTCCACAGAGACTCCTGTCTGATCTCATCTGTCAACCTGTCAATCACCACTGCAAATAGAAAGGGCTCAGAGCTGATCCTTGATGTAATCCCACCTCCACCTTAAATGCATCCATCACTCCCACCACAGACCTCACCGCTGTCACACTACCCTCGTACATATCCTGTACCACTCTTATATACTTCTCTGACACTCCTGACTTCCTCATACAATACCACAACTCCTCTCTAGGCACCCTGTCATATGCTTTCTCTAAGTCCACAAAGACATAATGCAACTCCTTCTGACCTTCTCTGTACTTCTCCATCAACAGTCTCAAAGCAAACATTGCACCTGTAGTGCTCTTTCCTGGCATGAAACCATACTGCTGATCACTAATCATCACCTCCCTTCTTAACCTAGCTTCCACTACTCTTTCCATAACTTCATGCTGTGACTAATCAATTTAATCCCTCTGAAGTTACTACAGCTCTGCACATCACCTTTATTCTTAAAAATCGGTACCAAAACACTTTTTCTCCATTCCTCAGGCATCTTCTCACTTTCCAAGATTTCATTAAACAATCTAGTTAAAAACTCCACTGCCATTTCACCTAAACACCTCCATGCTTCCACAGGTATGTCATCTGGCCCAACAGCCTTCCCATTCTTCATCCTATTCATAGCTGTCCTTACCTCTTCCTTGCTAATCCACTGCACTTTATGATTCACTATCTGCACATCATCCAACCTTCTCTCCCTCTCATTCTCTTCATTCATCAGCCCCTCAAAGTACTCTTTCCATCTGCTCAACACACTCTCCTCGCATGTGAGTACGTTTTCCTCATTATCCTTTATCACCCTTACCTGCTGCACATCTTTACTAGCTCAGTCCCTCTGTCTAGCCAATCGGTACAGGTCCTTTTCTCCCTCCTTAATGTCCAACCTTTCATACAACTCTTCATACGCCATATCCTTAGCCTTCGCCACCTCTCTCTCTCTCTTTGCCATGAACCTCATCTTCTTATACTCGTCTACTTTCTTCATCTGTCTGACAATCCCACTTCTTCTTCACCAACCTCTTTCTCTGTATACTCTCCTGTACTTCTTCATTCCACCACCAGGTTTCGTTGTCCTCCTTCCTCTTTCCAGATGTCACACCAAGCACCTCTCTAGCCATCTCTCTTACTAGCTCTGCTGTAGTTACCCAGCTATTCGGTAACTCTTCACTGCCACCCAGTGCCTGTCTTAACTCTTCTCTGAACTCCACCTCACAATTACCCTTTTTCAATTTCCACCATTTGATCCTTGGTGCTGCCCTCACACTCATCCTCCTCTTCTTGATCACCAATGCCATCCTACAAACCACCATCCTATGCTGCCTAACTACACTTTCCCCTGCCACCACTTTACAGTCTCCAATCTCCTTCAGACTGGCCCTTCTACATAAGATATAATCCACCTGTGTGCATCTTCCTCCACTCTTGTATGTCACCCTATGCTCCTCTCTCTTGTTAAAATACGTATTCATCACAGCCATGTCCATCCTTTTCGCAAAATCCACTACTATCTGAGTTTCTGCATTCCTTTGCTTAACACCATACCTACCCATCACTTCCTCATCCCCTCTGTTCCCCTCACCAACATGCCCATTGAAATCTGCTCCAAACACCAGTCTCTCACCCTTGGGTACAGTCATCACCACTTCATCCAACTCACTCCAAAAGTTTTCTTTTTCATCCATCGCACACCCAACTTGTGGAGCATATGCACTAATAACATTCATCATTACACCATCAATTTCCAGCTTCATAAACATCACTCTATCCGACACTCTTTTCACCTCCAAAACACTCTTAGCATACTGTTCCTTCAGGAAAACCCCTACTCCATTTCTCCTCCCATCCACACCATGATAAAAAAATTTGAGCTCGCCTCCGATACACCTAGCCTTGCTCCCCTTCCATCTGGTCTCTTGCACACACAATATACCAACCTTCCTTCAGTCCATCATATCAGCTAGCTCTTTCCCTATACCAGTCATACTGCCAACATTCAAAGTTCTGACCCTCACTATCACAGTCCTAGCCTTTACCTGCCTTCGGGCATGCCTTCCCCTCTTCTCCTCCTTCAGCCAACAGTAGCCCAATTTCTGCCAGCACCGTGTTGGCCAACAGTACTGGTGGCGGTCGTTGTTAACCCGGGCCTCGACCAATCCAGTATGTATATCTGTACTATTGTCCGCATGTATGATTTGGCAACATTTTATGCCGAATGCCCTTCCTGACAAAACCCTCCCCATTTATCCGAGCTTGGGACCGGCACAAAAAAATGCACTGGCTTGTGCATCCCCAGTGGCTGGGTTTGCCTGGTAATGTGATATATGGTTCTGTTTTATGTGCCTGGTAAGTCACTACTGTACATAAAACACAACTATGTATCACATAGTTACGTGTTACTATACAATATGTAATGTAACATCATAAGCAAGGCATGTATGCACACATGCCACATACTATAGTCTGCTACTCTATGTATGCACAGATGTGCATACTCCATAGGATAGTGTATTGTACTGGCTTATGTGCTAACATAGACATTGCACCCTGTAACTACCACACAGGTGTGGATATTCTTACAGCTGTGACACCCCTGTTTAGGTACCTCTGGCGTTTTGCAGCAACAGCAGCCTGTGTCAGGTGAGATTGTTATTATTTACCAGGATTAATACTGCATGGAACATATTAATTGCATGCTATCTGCCATAACACATGTACACATAATGTATGGTGGCCCTGGTAATGGACACTGGTCAGACCTGCAATACATCACACTGATTACCTATGTGAAACAATTGTAGACTATTTGAAACACCTACACTAAACCTTCCAAACTGTCATTGCCAGATGTGTGGACAACAGTGAATACAATGGTGGAGGTGTGTTCCACTGTAGGGACAGGTACTAGATATCAGCATTACACATGTTGGGAATACGAACAGTACTGTACAGAGAGCACACTTAATATGTTGGAGCTGGAGTATGGCCGGCCCACAGGATACACCCTTGTGGAGTATACCCTTGCTATGAATGTCACACACTGTCATGTGCTATCAGGCATATCCATGACATGTAGTGGGCTGACTGCAACACTGGTCAACTATCCCGTGAAACAAGTCTCACATCCCATACATACCATCCTTTGTCTGCATAACACTGTCCTCAGTGGAGCATATGACATCTATGGGTGTATGTCATATGGGATAACACTGACATGTGAAAGACGATGGTCATCACAACCATTGGACTGCACATGTGTACACATGGCCATGGAGGATGGCCAGAGATATGAAGCAAAGCACACAGTAGAAGTGATGTACATATGTCTACACCCTGTTGTACATTGGCTCGACACAATACAACTATGGCCTCTGTGTAATGGTGCTATTGCAGATGTGAAACACTAAACATCAGACAGGCCTGTGCACAGCTTGTGTAGGCATAACATGAAACCACCACATAACATATCCTGAACATCTGGAGTGTGTCATGACATGGAAGCATACACCTATACAGTATCCAAATACATACATGTGTTGCACAACATACATATATATCCACATCCTGCCACAGATACAGTAGATTCACCTTGCTGGTGTCAGACATCACTGTCATGCCTGCTCTTCATGTGTGTGAGGTACACAGATGGCATGTGGGACATAGAGAAATTGTACGTTAGCCATGTGTGGGCATAGTTGGCAGGTATCAGTAATATGGTTGCAGATGTGCAGGGGTGTCATCCTTATACCCTACTGTGACCTGTGTCACACATTCGACATTAGGGTTTATTGTGTATACACCTCGGTGAAGCGAGTCACATTCCACATTAGATATGTAATGTATATGAACATAGTCATGGCTATGAACCATGCCAGTAACTCACACTGTATAGCAATTGTGAAGCCACATGATGCCCTGCAATGGCTATGCACATCAGTTCAATGTGCAGTATGTCCTTGCATATATGTAGGGTGGACAGACAACATTGCATCAGCTGAAGGCCCAAGTTAATACACGTACCTGCATTGGGACACCATTACAGTACTGTAGATTGGAAAGGACACCATTGTGTTACACATGTATGCATGTCATTGAATACATCAGCAGAAGACATGTCATACTACATGTGATTAGCAAGGTCATATGCCACACAGCAGGCTGGTGTACTGTACACCTGTGCTGGTCTGTAGCACCATTGCAAAGTAGGGATGGCCATGTCAAACATGTGTGTACAGCCACATACACAATGTCTACACTCAGCTCAGGGGTAGATGGAATAATGTTGAACAGACATACACTGCTTTGGGGAGATATGCAAGCTAGGGCTCAGACAAACATAGTATGCAGTCGACATACCCTACTGCTCATGTCCTCACACATAGGGGCGGTGGCCAACACAAAGCATCAGTGGTAGATGAACAAAGGTCAGCGATGATCCATTAACATGTGGTGTATGTTGCACACATCATGGCAGTTCAGTGCAATGGTGCAAAGTGCATGCATTGTGTTGCATGTATGGGGCATAGGCTACTAACACAAAGGGTACAATACAGGTATGTATGCTAACCACCACTATAATTATGTAAGGTGCATGCCGTCTGCTATATCACATGCATGCTGTTGTGTGCAACTCAGAGATATATGATGACTACCACTATAATTGCCTAAGCTGAAACTATAATTATCTATGCTGAATGCCACCCGTCATATCACATGCATGTAGCCTGTGTGTCTGTGTGTGTCTGTGTCTGCGTCTGTCTCTGTGTGTCTGTGTATGTCTGTATCAGTCTGTGTCTGTCTGTGTCTGTGTGTGTCTGTGTGTGTCTGCGTCTGTCTGTGTGTTTCTGTGTCTGTGTGTGTCTGTGTCTGTTTGTCTGTGTGTGTGTCTGTGTGTCTCTGTGTGTGTCTGGGTGTGTGTGCCTCTGTGTGTGTCTGTGTGTGTCTGTGTGTGTCTGTGTTTGTGTGTGTGTGTGTATGTGTGTGTGTGTGTGTGTGTGTGTGTGTGTGTGTGTGTGTGTGTGTGTGTGTGTGTGTGTGTGTGTGTGCGCGTCTCTGTGTGTGTCTCTGTGTATGTGTCTCTGTGTGTGTCTGTATGTGTGTGTGTCTGTGTGTGTGTGTGTGTGTGTGTGTGTGTGTGTGTGTGTGTGTGTGTGTGTGTGTGTGTGTCTGTGTGTCTGTGTGTGTCTGTGTGTGTGTGTGTGTGTCTGGTATAACTTGTAATGTACAGTTCTTGTCTTCCCCACACAGGTGTTGATGTAAGTGCGTTGCCCTCCTGCGGTCCACCTGATGTTAGTGTCACCACAGACTCTAGCAGTGATGATGATAGTATAATTGAGACACAGGCAAGGTTGTCAGGGGCTGAATCTGTGCCATTGGTTGCCATTCCACCAGTCTCCCCCTCATCCTCGCACACAGTTCCCCTGCCTGCACATATCCCATCACCACCAGCCATAGAGGAAGGACAGTTGGCGGGTTTTAGCATGGAACAGGGAAGTGTGGTGACTATGGAAGGTGTGCCTGCACACCATGCTCCCAATCAACAGACAGGTGATGTCCCACACAGGCATGTGCCCAGTGCTGCTCATAGGAGGACCACTGGCCAACATGCCCCTGCAGGACCAAGCACATCAGCTGGTGTCACCAGATGCATGTTTCAGGCTGTAATGGAGGCACAGGCATGTGCTGAATGGCACAACAGAGATGGTCTGAGGCTTCAGAGGGCTGCTGTCCATTCAATAAGCAACAACATCCAGGCACTTGCAAATGCTCACCATCATCTTGCAGATATTATGGATAGATTATTGGGTGATATGGTGGGAGTCCTTGACCGTGGCATGTCAATCCTCGAGCGTGTAATGTCTGTGCTAGAAAATCTGGTGGGAGTGAGGCATCGAGCACATGGACGTAGGCCAGCTGCATCACCTGTTGAAGGTCTATGTGAACATGCTACTGCACATGCCCCCTCCCATAGCGGTGGTAGCAGCAGCAGTGCTGCTGGTGCTGTGCAGTCCACACCAGGATGCAGCAGGCCATGTGTACGTGGTCCTGGATGGTCCCAAGAGGGACACAATTCCAGTGGACATGTGTCATCAGACAGTACCCAATCTGGACCTCTGCCTGGTAGTGCCCATGCAACCCCTGGCAGGCGCAGGTCATGTGGCCATGACCGGACACCATGAACTATGACACGTGCCTTGTACAGTCTGCAGCTGTCAATAAAACCCCTGTGTAGGCCAGCCTCATGCCAGACCCGTGTGCATGCATACACACACACACACTGGAAACAAATGTAGGGCACCTCAACACACACACATAACATCCACAAATGCCCAATGATATCACAGGCCCTAACACACATGCATGATGTCATCCAATGGCACAGCCAAAGCCTCTGGTAAACATTATCACCCTGTGCATATGATGATGCCTGTGCTGCATCCCTGTCATTCACACCATGGGTGCAGGGACATGTTCATATGGTCTGATGCACAGGGTGAACATACTAGGTAGACAATAGTAGGATAATATTGTTGAGTAGTGTTGGCAGGCAGCAGACATCACATGTATTGCAGTTTTGGAATGCATTTTATACATTTGACAGCATGTATCATGTATAACAGCACTAACAGCACGTTGATCCTGACATTCTGCCTTCATCTTTCAGGTGTACTTGCATGTGCCGGGGGATGTTGGTGTATGCGGGAGTCCCATATGTACATGTTGGCTACCCACAGGTCAGTATGACAATACCTGCATGCACTTTGTAGCTTCCACATCACAGTTATATTCTCCCATGCTTTAATTATGTTTACTGCTCTAATGATCCAAGTGCATGATAGCTGTGTAGTAAGCTACTGTGTTCAGAGCCGTCATATCCATTGTGGGTGACATCACATGTATAGTTACCTGGAGCACGGAGTGGGTAAAGGTGTGGTATGCTGGGTGACAAGGGTAAAGGCCGGTGGAAATAGTGGCATCACATTTGGAAGCAGTGATACCCACTGCCATGACAGCATGCAAACACAGACACACTCAGTCACTCAGAGAGTCCAGACACAGTAACACACACTCTGACACACACACACACACACACACACACACACACACACACACACACACACACACAGTTGCCAGTGTTCGGATGTCAACCCCTGCCTATGTGCATATCATCATTATAGTACTATGCAATTACAAGATGCACCACAGAGATTACACATGTACAGGTAGTTGGAATGTCCTAAGGTTGAGGACATTGACAGGGATACTAAAGTGTAGTGAGTGTATGTGGGAAGGGGGGGGTCCATCAGTAGGCTATGTAACAACAGGTCACACCCCAGGGCATACATGTTAACAGGCAGTTTGTATGCCCACCTGCGATTGATGTTATCAACAGGCATGCTACACTGCTTTGAGTGGATGTGAATCAAACACATGGCTATCTAATGATAGGTACTACAGCAGTACAGCACTATCACATCCAGTACAATGCTTACTGACTCTTTTCTATGTCAACTGTGCTGATATATGCACAATATATGCACAGTGGAGGTATTACTGTTACAGGTGTCATGGGGTTTGCCTTCGGTGTCACCCTTACAGCATTCTACATTGTCTGTCTTCCACTTCAATTAACAAACCTGACCTTAGCAGGTACACAGCTTATTGTAGGCCTGGTTGTAACACATCAGTGAGCTGTCCTCAGTAATCATTCATCTGCAAAGAAGCCCCACCAATTAGTAGTCATGTCCAAACATCCGTCCATACCTCATGTATGGCTTATGGATAGAGCATATCACCATATACAGTTGGCAATGTTGAGGCTGTATTGCAACAGCATGATGTACTAAGATAACAGTCACCTTCAGACATCAGACACTGCACACACATGGAATGTACACAAACAGCAATACATGTACACATATGCGGTCCACATCAGTACATGCACTAGCAGGTCAAGAGGAAACATTCCACACCTTCCCCATGCCATGTGTGAAACATAGCCGAGCATCTGTGGCTTGTAAACATCTCATCCCAGCATGTACTGTCTATTGTGGTACTAAGGCTAATGTCCAGACATCATACAGCATGCATGGCTTGCAATTGTTGACATGGGGTATATGTAGGAGCTGTGGCTGCACATGGCTGTACATGTCATGAACATATCACCTGTGACTACTCAGGAACATACAGTGCAGAGCTGGATTTCCCTGGGTCTGTCAATACAGGCCTTGTGTAGGTCCTATGGTCCTGTTATTTGGGTATGTTTGTAGGCATTGCATTAGGTGGACATGTCTAAAGACATACATGCCACATGGGATGTTGTATGATATGATAGGTGTCATTGGGTGACCAGTAAAGAGGGGATATTACCTCTGTCAACATAGATATCGAACCTTATGTACTGTTAGCATGCTATTTGCCATGTGCATGTGTGTAATGGCTGTAGCCACCTGTATGTAGAAAGGTAACTGAAAGCTATGGTAATGTGATATATGTTGTATGAGTGTGGGATGCACATATCCAGGGCAGGTACGGTTAAGTCATATCCAACAATGAGGGTGTCGGTTACTGGTGTACAGCAACAGTCGACTGTGTTAATGCTGACAACATCTGAGGAGCCCTGGTATGTGTACAACTGAGCAGGTTACAAACAGTGGTATTATTGCATTGCATAAT
This sequence comes from Protopterus annectens, assembly GCF_019279795.1. NCBI lineage: Eukaryota > Metazoa > Chordata > Ceratodontiformes > Protopteridae > Protopterus > Protopterus annectens. The sequence continues at coordinate 1,342,516,163 of NC_056739.1, read as the reverse complement.
ACATTACGCATATATGTCTGTACATGGGTACATTGCAAATTTGATGTAGGCCTAGGTACAGTCCACCAATTGAAGGTTATCTGGTGGTCTACCATACTATGTCATACCACATATGGATGTGTGTTGGTAGTCTGGGAACAAGGTGGTGGATGTATATGTGGATACAACCTAGAATGCTGCATTTGCCACTGTCACCTGCACCTGACTCATCTGTGATGCGTTATGTCAGAATAGTGGTCCGTACATGTGAGTAGCCTTTATGAATATGTGTACACCACCACCTGGTATGGTCCATACCACTGTTATGGCCCACAAGTCTGGATCTGAGTTATATGGTGGTAGTGCAATTGTGCACTACAGAGCCTTCAGCCAGGTGTTCCTCACTGCATAGATGTCAGTATTCCCCATTGTAGGTTCTACATTGAGCTAATGGATTACTAAAGCCACACATCTAGCACGGGATAGCATAGGCATCCAATGCAATTGTCATGTAGGTGTCGGGTGTTACTTCTGTGTGTAGGACATTTGCCTTGGAATGCGGCTATATGGTTAAATGCAACCTAGGTATTATCCACACAGACGTGTAACATGGATGCATTTGCTCTGTGTTGAAGGCTCATCATACGGTCATGACAGGCTGGAATGACAGACACTGGATGACCTCATAATAACAGCAGGACATTGGCTCATTGTTCTGGTCTAGCAGTTGCCACCCATACCATGACATCACTGCATGTGGCATTCATGTGCCTGGGAGCAAATGCCCCATGTAAGGTGACGGACAGTGGCAGAACTTGTGTATATGACCAATGGGAGATATACTTAGGGTAGCGGTCCTGGTTATAATGACAACTACTACCACAGCCGGGAGAGGTAATCTTGTCACCTGCACCTCAGTACCATTACACAAGGTGGCTCACACATTATGCTTGCACATGCCACTGTTCCACATATAATGCCACTGTCCACAACCTGCTATCAATGTATGCCTTTCAGGGCAGCTAGGTGTGTGACACATGCTGTAGGTAGCATCCGCCTGTGCAACCCAGGTAACCTATTGACTGTCACGTCCACACATGCATGAATGTGTATACATAACATATATATGTCAGTACATCATGTACATATATACATGTGTATCACACAGCACAGACACAGATATATCATTTAAAGGCCACATACAGGTATCAGGTAGTAAACCAGTATGATGTGCATATATACTGACAGGTAAGATGTACCTAGCTTTTAACCTGTGTGTTTACAATAGGAGTCCATTACAACATGTGCAGTACATGTAAGTGTTTGAGCATGCACACTGTGGCCTTCATTGTTTAGAATCGGAGTGCATCCCATACAGCCCTGTACTACTAAGTGTATGAACATACCCACTGCCACCTTGTGTAATTTGAGTCAGTGCATCCAACAAGCCCTTTGTTACTAAGTGTATGAGCATGCCCAGTATAACCTTGTGTAGTTGTAGTCATAGTGCATCCCAAACTGCCCTGTGCTACTAAGTGTATGAGCATGCCCACTGTAACCCTGTATAGTGATACTAGTTGTCCATTCCGCAGATGTCCATACTCCGGTTCAGGTTTCTGTTGTGCTACAACTATAACTCTCAGGCCTACCTGCTGATGATGTGTCTTGTTTGTGCATACAGGTTGTAATGGATACCTACTTTAAACACACAGGTCTACAGCTATGTACTTTATGACTGTCAGTCTCCCTGGTGTTGTCCTCAATTGTAGAAGGGCAGTCTGACTGCCTTAGAATGTGTAATCTTTGTGGTGCATCTCGTAACTGAGTAGTACTGTAATCGTGAACATTAGATAGGCAGGAGTTCTGATCCCACCACTGGCAACAGTGTGCGTGTGTGTGTCTCAGCAAAAGCCTGAGTGTGTGTGTCAGCAAATGGATGAGTGTGGTTGTGTATGTATATGTGTCATCATCCTGTCAGGGCAGCCGGTTTTGCTGTATTCCAAAGCGATACTTCCTTTTGCACTGGCCTTTATCCTTGTCAGCTGCTAAACCTCTCTCTTCCCCCCTCCCCACTGCAAGTAATTGGTCCTGTGATGTCACCCAGCTCAGACATGGAATCAGTATGTGTAAGTGTATGTGTTCTGTGGCACATACCGCAACTGCGTACCACTGTACTAGTTACCTTTACATAGGCATGACGTGTATGCACAATACTGGCATTTGTGCGTGTTTGTGTGTGTGACTAAACTGTAGACAGGCATACACATGTGTAATGTCTTTTAGCACACCATGGTAGCCAACCATGGTGACCGGTGTCTACAGAGTATTACATAGCTAGGAATGGCAAAGAATACATGGTCATGCATGACTACAGTTGGGTATGTTATTTTCCTGTGCCACTGTCGAGCAGTGACACAGAAGTGGCCGCTGTGGTGTAGGTCCATACCCATCATTCCCCCACCCTAACTCCACAATCCCCAGGATAGATTACAATAGCCATCATTCCCCACCCCAAACTCCACATACACAACAACCATCCCTTCTCTAGCAAACTGCTTATGATTTAAATGTTATGACACAAGCAATGCCTTTGTTTTGTGTACATGTCGGTTACTTTGGAACCCTTCTGTGTCACAAAGGGCATTCAGACATGTATATATATATATATATATATATATATATATATATATATATATAGATATGGCTATGGCTGTGTCTATGTGTATATATATATATATATATATATATATATATATATATGTGTGTGTGTGTGTGTGTGTGTGTGTGTGTGTGTACACATCCCGTAGGTGCATATGTATATGTACTTATGACAGTTGTACCAATGTAGACTTGTCTCTGTTGTTTCACAGAGTACAGTACATTCAAGGGTACTGTACATATGTACACAAAGGGACTGACCCATTTGTTTTCAGTACTGTGGAATACCTGTGGTAGGATGTGCATTATAGACTCCATGCAACATGTGTACAACCCAGATGGCTTAGTGGTACATCCAGTGACCTCAGTGTACATGGTCCAGGTTTCAGGACCTGCAAGCCTTGTTGATACTGTCAATTAGGACTGCATAAGACACCTTTAAGCAGTTGTAAGCAGGTGTAAATGTGTTGCCATGACAGTAAGCAGCAAGTATACGCAGGTAACATGCATGTACGACCTGCAGTACACTTGAAATGCCCTTCTTTGACAATCCTGCTGATGTCACCCACCTACGAATACACCTCTGGGACTGCTGTAACCCAATAATCTCCATGACGCGTGCTGTAACTGCATAATGCTGTAGTGTGTTAATCTAATTTGGTATGTGTTCTAATCCCAGACAGGTCAACTGTGTGTGTGTCTGTCTGCCTGCCTGAGAAAATAACGATGCTTTTAGAGTATGCACACTCTTTACAACCCACATGACCACCTTTGGCAATCCTGCTGATGTCACCCTCCTAGACATACACCTCTAGGACTGCTGTAGCCCAGTATTCTCTGTAGTGCATGCTGCAACTGCGTATTGCTGTAGTGTAAAAAACTAGTTAGGTAGGGATTTTATTCCAAGAGAGTCCAACTGTGTGTGTGTCTCTGTCTGCCTGAGACAAGAGCAATGCTTTTTAGAGTATGCACACTCTGTACAATTCACATGACCACCTTTGGCAATCCTGCTGATGTTACCCACCTAGGAATACACCTCTAGGAGTGCTATAACCCAGTATTCTTCGTAGCACTTGCTGTAACTCTGTATTGGTGTAGTGTGATAAACTAGTTAGGTAGGAGTTCGATTCCAGGACATGGCAGGTGTGTGTGTGTGTGTGTGTGTATGTGTGTGTTTGACTGTTGGTGGCTGTGTGTGTCTAACCTGTGGACATGTTGAGAAGCGGATTGTGTCGTTTTCCTATATGGCATCCATCTTATGTCGCAATGCCCACCTGACGAGGAGTACAGCTGTCAGTCAGCCATGGGACTGTGTTGGCAAGCTATAACCCTACATCTGGCAAAAGGCCTGGTGAACAAAGTATGCAACACTATTAGTACCCAGAATATGTCCTGAACCCATGTGTCATACACAAACACACTTGCCTAGAATATCCTGCGGTGTTGCTAGTACACTGCACATTGATGACAGATAGTAGGCATGGTGTGATTGCAGTGGACTGCAGAGGACATAGCACCCTGTACAGCAGTACAATAGGCACATAATTGCGAACAATGTGCCCTCACTATGTTCCCCACTGGATGCCTGCAACATATGTGGTGCCATCAAATGTAATCCACAGAGGCCATACAATGCCGTACACATGTGCCCTTTATGGACCGATGCCACTGACACCAGGGAATACCTGTATCATGCTATCAATGCAGGTGCATGGTCAACCTGCTGATTACAAGCAAGTTCTGCCACACCAGGCCAGTATTGGCATATCAGAGGATAACAGTCTGTGTACACAACATGTGCCGGCTAAACCAGGTACAGCTGTACATGTCACTGTACATTATTGTGGGACATGCACATCCCAGGCAATGTCCATGTCAAAGACTATCAAACACAGACATGGCATGGATTGCAAAGCTATGGCCATACACAATGGTATCCAGGATGTCAGGGCAGTTCATACAATATCTATCTGTGTGGGGCATTGCAGACACTACACCCCATGTACCACACTGCACACCATTGTTGGGTGGCATGATGCCAAGGATAACCCTCACCCAGCCTTGTACAGCCATCTTGCACAGCTGACCACTACACACCCATGAAGCAATGCATACATGCATGTCAGTACTGGAACCTTGTATCTGCGTGTGGGGTATGATGCTGCCAACCACAGTTACTCCCAGTATAACTCCCACTGGCATACCAACAGATGTCAAACATGTTCACATGCCTTAGCCCATAGAACCTCTGGATATCCCCTGTGGTGCATGTAGTACCTGTGCATTACTGCAATGTGGCAAACTATGTAGTTAGGGTGTGTATTTGTGGGCCTGGCAAAGAGTGTCAATGTGAGTCCATTAGAGAATGTGGTTGTGTTGACAGTGACATCCGTTCATGTGGACAGCCATGTGTGCTACACCTAATGTATGTCTACTATATCTCTGTTGCAGATGTCGCTCACCAACACACATATGTGTTCCTACAGCACACCAACATGTCAGCTTTGTGGCACATGGAGTAACTGCATGCACTTGTAATAGTAATGACTAGTCCATCAGGGGTCTGACCCCTGTACTGGTAGATGTGTGGCAGACGATACTTAGGTTTTAGTCTCCAAGCCCTTCTCTGATGCACTTTGCCTCTGTCTGTCCCTCCCACACACTCTCTGGTGGATGTGGAGGTGTACACCTGCTCAGCAGCAGCTTGTGCAACGTAAGTGGTGGTCATGATCAGGTGATGGCCTCTGCACCTATTTCAGTCCTCCTCTAGCTGATTGCATGTGGAACAGCTGTGATGATGTTCCCATAGCCTTTTGCATGAAAAACACAATACAATATCCAGGGACATCATGTTGGTGTTTGCCCATGAGAGTCGCTGTGAGTGGTACCTGGATCTGGTGTTTGGAAACAGCATCACAGATGATATCTGGATGTTCCTCAAACAACATACACAGTGGGGAAATAGCCTACAGACAGGAGGGTGATGTGCCAGACATGACTACAGCATGTAAGTGTAGCTATGCTTCATTGAGACTACTGCCTGTTTAACAAGTTGTATGTGATAATGGCTATTCTGCATGTTTTACAACTGACAAGACAGTGCTCTGTTCATGAGGGACCCCCATCTGTAGGGCCATCTGTGGACTGGTCAGTGTGTGGAACCATTTGTTTCCTGTGTTACTCACTGAACACACATCTGAGAACAGCAGGAGCATAGTGTGAGGACTGCAGCCAGTACATGGTGATAGTGATGTGTTACTGCCATCGCATCCCTGACTGGACATATGTCACATGGAACATTGGTATGACAGACACTGTCTGGGGTTCCAGTGACATGCCAATAATGGGTCACTGTTCATAGCTGCAGTCACATGTCTTCTACACTTTGTACAGATGTCATGCAGTATAAATGCATGTGTTCTGCTCCCTCTGCAAATTTATACCATCTGTTGTGTTGGTTTGATGGTCATATCTATGCATGCTGTTGTAAGTAATCCTGAATGCTGTTGACTATTACTAAGTCATATCTGTGTTTAACTGCAACACCATAGGCTGTATGGGTTTGGAGGTCCCAGCAGAACCTTCTGTCCCACTTCAGCTGGCCATGGCACTGAGCACCAGCACATCTGGGGCCCAGCCTTGGACCTCCACCTCTGTTGGCTCTGCACCACCTTCTGGTGGTACCGCCACTGAGAATGGAGCTTGTACCCCCTGGGAGCAGGTCCAGACAGGAACATGTCCGTTGTCATACGGTCCTGGACGTGGTGTGTGTAGGGGGCTCAATAAGGGGTTTTGAGGCCAGATACGCAGCTCAAGGGCAGAGTGTCACATTTACAGGGTGAGGTTGCCCCTCCTAGACAGCCCTCAGCACTGCCACCTTTGCAGCTGTTTTGGTGCAGTGGTGGCTGCCCATGGCTGGGGACCTCCGTCCCACTGTTTACATCTGGGGGCTCATGGGCTTGTGAATGCTGAACACCCTTCCCCATCTGAGGTGTATCCCCCACATATGTCAAATACCGACCCTGTATGCTGTGTTGTCTTTCATCCTACCCTACCTATCCTCCATGGGGATACCTACTCTCCTTCCATATCTGTCTAGGGGAGTCTTGATATTACATAGGACAACACCACTACATAATACAGGCGTCGCTGGTGTTTCCGTTTTCATTCGTTTGTAATGCTTTGTTGTCACATGGTATGTTCCTGATATATCTCTATATATGTATGTACCTATATGCTGGACATAAACACTCACACATACATCTACATGATGGAATACATTTCCTATACTGTTGAATGACTGCGCTGGATGATATGTTTGTGATAAGGTCCGATGTCTGTATATCTGCCATGGCTTATTGGTAAATCACAATAGCTGTGTGTGCAGGGTCCTGATTTCGAGCCTTGCAGAGGCCATTTATTTTGTTGCAGGGCAGAACAAGGCCATTGGATATGGAGTGATTAAGGCACATTAAAGCATTTGTGAGCGGGTGTGCGTGGGTTTGTGTGGTGCTAAGCAATGCTAACCTCTGGTTACAGTTTCTTACACTCAGTTAGCCTCTACATTGCTTTACCAGTGTAATACTCGCATACTGGTGGCCAAACAGGCTTACACCTGCTTGCTCCCACACATGCAAATGCACTGCATTTGGTGTTTGCATCTGACACTCACACCCCTGGGTGGGAGTGTTGACTATGAAATTACCTTGTGATGCCTATTACATTGGAATACATGCCTACAGTATCAGGAATGGCTGCCCATTAGGCGACGGCATGTTGTTCAACTGTAAGAAATCCGTGGCCTGTACAGGGTTTGATTCATATTATTGGTGTGTTCCTCTTACAATCTGCACCCGTCTGGCTAATACATGGGAACTGAGACTCTTCAATACAAACAGGTAAATGGGTTTAGGAACCCACATCCTTCAGCCGAGTCATGCTACTGCATACCTAATATTCTATCATCTTTCTAAGATTGTCAGTGGAATATGTGCTTTCTGTCCCTATCAGACCTCTCATACGATTGGGGAAAATACAAACTGAATCAGGGACATGGCATAATAACATCAGAGACACATTTAAATTATTGGTGCTATTAACCTGACACATTGACAGACTCAGAGCATATGTATTCATACACATTTTCTGCAGTAAATGATGTTTATGACTTTTAATTGTTGTCATTATCCATTACGTGTAATTCACCATCTTTCCTCAGAATATCACTAGATTTAGGAGGGTTTAAGTGGGACAGAGTTAGAAACTGAGTCGAAATCAGGGATGTCCCTGGAAATCAGGGACAGTTCAAGGGTATGGTCCCTATTTGTTCCTCCAATGGTTTATGGCCTGTCCAGTGGATGTGCTCTTAGGGTTTGGGAGGTATGGGCATCAGCTATGCCCATTTCGGAATATTACTTACATCCCCGGGGTGGTCCTAAGATGACTTTGCCAGCCAACACCTGTATGCCTAGGCACATAATTGCATACCCATAGTTCCCCCACCTGCCACTCTTCTATAGCACTCAACCTTACTGTGGGTGCCGGTGGGGTATAAACACACCACTATTTTGCTGTATATATATGTATATATATATATATATATATATATATATATATATATATATATATATATATATATATATATATATATAAAACAACATATGGGTCTATGGGTGTCTGCATATGTATATATTTATATGTGGGTATGTATCTGTATTCTGTCACTGTATGTATACATTTGTACTACGGAGAGGGAGAGGCTTATATCTACGTTGCTATGGGTAGATATACACACACACATACCTCTACATATATACGTCTACATCTGGTTATTCTGTTCCTTGACATATAGATTTCACTTTGCTGCAGTGGGACTCGTAGTGGGTGTGTCTGCTCTTGGGCAACGCCTCTGCCCAATGAACACATTCGCTTACATCCCTAGGGCTGTCCATATAGGCCCACATCAGCCACACCTGCACACCTAGACACATAAGTAGCTATCCATAGTTCACCCACCCTCGCCTCCTCGACAGCACCCATCCTTACTCTGGGTCCTGGTCTGTTCTGGACGCAACACTACACGCTGCCCACTCTCCACTTCATGGGACCCATTTCATGCAATTGTCTCAGCCTATGGGTCATCAGGGTTTCCCACCCTTGTAATCCGACTCAGTAAACACCACGGCTAAAATGGCCGGTCTATCACCTTCTTCTAGTTTGGGAAATTTTTGGGGTGTCCCACAAGGGACGCTCCAGTCTGTGTTCCAAGATTAGACTTCATGGGTGCACTGTGTACCCCCCTGGTTGTATCCTGCCTGTGGTCTGGAGAGCAGTGAACTCTTTACATTGTTTGCGTGTATGTTTCCCGTGTCCGGCTGCGGGGGCGGGGGGCATACTACATGTTTTATGTTTATTACTTGGTCTCCTCACTTCCACTGGCATAGCCTGTGAACATATATCATTCTTGTGTGCTGTTTCCTACCATAGCTGTATATCTGTGTATATCTATGCACACACACACACACACACACACACACACACATATATATATATATATATATATATATATATATATGTATATATATATATATATATATATATATATATATATATATATATATATATATGTATATACATATATATATATATATATATATATATATATATGTCTGCAACTCTCTCTCTCTCTCTCTCTCTCTCTATATATATATATATATATATATATATACATATTTGTATATTTATTTATTTTATATATATATATATATATATATATATGTGTGTGTATATAAATGTATATCTATATGTGTGTGTGTGTGTGTGTGTGTGTGTGTGTGTGTGTGTGTGTGTCTGTAAAGCAATACATACCCCGCACAAACACACTTACACATGCGTACTGGTGTTTATATATGCTTGACCTGCTTATTAGTGCCTTATTCAATATGACAGTGACACTTCACTTCAGTTATCTTTTAATTGATATTTTGCGGATTATACAGTGGGCAGATGTCGCAAAATGTTCATGTACGGATTACCGATGGTAAGTGGTATGTGATTCAGTGGGATTCAGTACGGGAATGTCTGTTCGTTAGGGGGTTGCTTTAACCAATGCACTATTGCTGTGCTGCTTCATTTGCATATATGCCCGTATACCCATGGCCCCTGGTTCCCCAAACACACACCCCAACACTTCACTAACACTGCAGTTATCCATTCTCCAGTTGGATTCGTGGTGTATCCACACCAGTACACACTGGCTGCTCCCTACCCCTGTAGACCCATCCCATCAGTTGACTCACTACACGTATCCTCAGAAATCCCTAACGTTGGGGGGCGTGGCCAAGGATGAACACAGGATAGCAGCAGATTTCTTCAGCTCCACCAATTTCATTACATTGACAGGAATTAATTACTTAAAAAATTAATTTTTGAAGTAATTTTCTTTCTAAATATGTTTGTTTTATATAGTTCTTGAACTATATCTAAAAAAGAAAGGAAATCTTAATAATATTCCTGTCAGAAATTACTTTGGAAATTTTCCTGTCAGTTTATCAGTCTGAAATGAGTTCCAGTAAGACAAATTCTCAAGACTCCAGCATCAAGAAAGAACTTCAGTCTCTGATAATTATAGTCCAGCAACTTACTGCTAAGATGGATAAAATGGATACTAAAATAGACACTTTCATAGAAAAACTACAAAACAAATAGACTTGTTACATATGGACCTGCAACAACAGAAGATCCAGATGACAGGCATAGAAGAAGCTGTGAATGACATGGAAAATAGAATACAAGAAGAGGAAATCAACATTGAGTTTCTGCTGAAACAAAATACACATTTACAAACAAAGCTGGATGACCTGGAAAATAGATCTAGGCAATAACATTAGGATTTTTGGACTGCCAGAAAATATTGAAGGTAACAATATTACTTCTTTTTAATCAACATCGCTCCCAAAGACTTTAGGTTAACGAGAAGCATTCTCTTTTGGTATCTAGCACATAGATCTATAGCTAATACTAACTCTAACAAAAACTATCCTAGATCAGTTATAGTTAGATTTCTATCATCTTTTGATAAAGAGATGGTTCTTAAATCTGCTTGGGCTAAAGCTCCTGTTAAGATTAATGAAACAACTGTGCGTTTTGACAATGACTATTCTTCCATGGTATTAGCTAAAAGAAAAGTTTTTCTGCCACTAATAAGGGAGCTTAAAAAAGCACAGTTCAAAACATACCTTTGTTTCCTGCCAAGCTTAAAATCTTCCTTCCTGATGGTCCTAAAATTTTTGATGACTTAGACTCTGCTTTACTGTTTATCAAAAAAAAATAAGATTTTGGAAAAAAATAGAAGAAATGGAATGGGCTAGTCCTTCGTTAAAGAGACTGGCAACTGAAACTTCGTGGAAGACTTCAGAGAAGAAGAAGAGACTAAAAAACAAATGATTTGTACTGTTTTTTTTTCTCTCTCATCATTTTATTTTATTATTAATCTTTTTAAATATAGTTCCTGCATTTCCAAGAAGCAACAAATATTTTGAAAGATTTAATCAAAGTTATTCTCTGTGTGCAAAGAAATGTTTTGTTTCATAACTAGTCAAAATATCTGGAGATTTAATGGCAAGCTGTGATTTAACTTGTTTCTCTTTCTGAAGAGGAAAAATAAGGTCAGTAATTTGATACATTTTTTTTCCTTTAAAAGTTTATATGTTCTTCAAATGCTATTCCTAATTATACTTTCTTGATTACACTGCTTATGC